>NW_018744051.1:0-32543 GCF_001683475.1 Chenopodium quinoa | reverse complement strand
TTTTAATTAAATGAAAGTCAAATGCATTAAACAAAGCTAATTTATTCAAATGAAAGTCAATCACATTCAAACAAAGCTAATTTAATCAAATAAAAATCAAACACATTCAAACAAAGCTTTTTCAATCAAATGAAATTCAAATGCATTTCAAAATAGCGATTTGAATCAAGTGAAAGTAAAAAAAAATCTTTTTGAATCAAATGATTGTCAAATCCATTCAACGATGCTAATTGAATCATATGAAGTCAAGCACATTCAAACAAATCTTTTTGAATCAACGAAAGTCATATGTAATTAAAAAAAGTAATTAAATCAAGTGAAAGTCAAACACATTTAAACAAAGCTTTTTAAATCAAATGAAAGTTAAATGCATTCACAAAGCTTATTGAATCAAATGAAAGTCAAACACATTCAAACAAAGCTAATTGCATCAAATGAAAGTCAAACACATTCGGACAAAGCTTTTTTAATTAAATAAAAGTTAAATGCATTCAAAAAAGCTAATTTAATCTAGTGAAAGTCAAACACATTCAAACAAAGCTTTTTTAATTAAGTGATTGTCAAGTGCATTCCCACAAAGCTAATTGAATCAAATGAAAGTAAAACACATTCGAACAAAGCTTTTTGAATCAAATAAAAGTTAAATGTATTAAAAAAAGCTAATTGAATCAAGTGAAAGTCTAAGTAATTCAAACAAAGCTTTTTGAATAAAATGACTGTCAAATGCGTTCAATGATGCTAATTGAATCAAATGGAAGTCAAACACATTCAAACAAAGGTTTTTGAATCAAATGAAAGTCATATGCATTCAACAAAGCTAATTGAACCAAATGAAACTCAATGGCATTCTAACAAAGCTAATTGAATCAAATAAAAGTCAATAGCATTCTAACAAACCTAATTGAATCAAACGAAAGTCAATGGCATTCTAACAAACCTAATTGAATCAAATGAAAGTCAACCACATTCAAACAAAGCTAATTGAATCAAATGAAAGTTAACCACATTCAAACAAAGCTAATTTAAATCAAGTGAAATTCAAACACATTCAAACAAAGCTTTTTGAATCCAAAGAAAGTCAAATGAGTTCAAAAAAAGCTAATTGAATCAAGTGAAAGTCAAACAAATTCAAACATAGCTTTTTTGAATCAAATGATTGTCAAATGCATTCAACGATACTAATTGAATCATATGAAAGTCAAAACACATTTCAAACAAATCTTTTTGAATCAAATGAAAGTCAAATGCATTCAACAAATCAAATTGAATCACTTAAAAGTCAACCACATTCAAACAAAGCTAAATAAATCTAATGGAAGGCAATCACATTCAAACAAAGCTATTTGAATCAAATGAAAGTCAAACACATTCAAACAATGCTGTCTGAATCAAATGAAAGTCAAATGCATTGAAAAAAGATAATTAAATCAAACGAAAGTCAAAACACATTCAGACAAAGCTAATTGCATTCAAATGAAAGTCAAAAACATTCAAACAAAGCTAATTAAGTCATATGAAAGTCAAATGCTTTCAAAAAAGCTAATTGAATCAACTAAAAGTCCAAAGAATTCAAACAAAGCTTTTTGAATCAAATGATTGTCAAATGCATTCAACGAGGCTAATTGAATCATATGACAGTCAAAAAAAACTTTTTGAAATCAAATGAAAGTCAAATGCATTCAACAAAGCAAATTGACTCAATTGAAAGTTAACCACATTCAAGCAAAGCTAATTGAATCAAATGAAAGTCAAACACATTTTAACAAAGCTATTTGAACCAAATGAAAGTCAAACACATTCAAGAAATGCTATTTGAATCAAATGAAAGATAAATGCATTCAAAAAAGGTATTTAAATCAAGTGAAAGTCAAAAACATTCAAACAAAGCTATTTGAATCAAATTAAAGTCAAACAAATTCAAACAAAGCTTTTTGAATTAAATGAAAGTCAAGATGCATTAAACAAAGCTAATTGATTCAAATGAAAGTCAATCACATTCAAACAAAGCTAATTTAATCAAATGAAAATCAAACACATTCAAACAAAGCTTTTTCAATCAAATGAAATTCAAATGCATTCAAAATAGCGATTTGAATCAAGTGAAAGTCAAACAAAGCTTTTTGAATCAAATGATTGTCAAATCCATTCACGATGCTATTTGAATCATATGAAAGTCAGCAAAGCCTTTTTCGAGAGCTCGTTATTAGTAACTCATTCCCATGCCTTCTTTTCTCAACTCAACGTCCAAACCCCTCTGTTGGCTCAGCTCTTAAAGAACAGAGTGTTTGAAATCCCTCTCCATCTCGTTCCAGGTAAAGATAGACATTATAAGGAGGGTACTGTCACTGCGCAGCAAGCAAAGGATTAGGGATTCACATTCAAACAAATCTTTTTGAATCAACAAAAAGTCATATGCAATTAAAAAAAAGTAATTAAATCAAGTGAAAGTCAAACACATTTAAACAAAGCTTTTTAAATCAAATGAAAGTTAAATGCATTCAACAAAGCTTATTGAATCAAATGAAAGTCAAACACATTCAAACAAAGCTAATTGCATCAAATGAAAGTCAAACACATTCGGACAAAGCTTTTTTAATTAAATAAAAAGTTAAATGCATTCAAAAAAGCTAATTTAATCTAGTGAAAGTCAAACACATTCAAACAAAGCTTTTTTAATTAAGTGATTGTCAAGTGCATTCCCACAAAGCTAATTGAATCAAATGAAAGTCAAACACATTCGAACAAAGCTTTTTGAATCAAATAAAAGTTAAATGCATTCAAAAAAGCTAATTGAATCAAGTGAAAGTCTAAGTAATTCAAACAAAGCTTTTTGAATAAAATGACTGTCAAATGCGTTCAATGATGCTAATTGAATCAAATGGAAGTCAAACACATTCAAACAAAGGTTTTTGAATCAAATGAAAGTCATATGCATTCAACAAAGATGATTCAACCAAATGAAACTCAATGGCATTCTAACAAAGCTAATTGAATCAAATAAAAGTCAATAGCATTCTAACAAACCTAATTGAATCAAAAGAAAGTCAATGGCATTCTAACAAACCTAATTGAATCAAATGAAAGTCAACCACATTCAAACAAACCTAATTGAATCAAATGAAAGTTAACCACATTCAAACAAAGCTAATTTAAATCAAGTGAAATTCAAACACATTCAAACAAAGCTTTTTGAATCCAAAGAAAGTCAAATGAGTTCAAAAAAGCTAATTGAATCAAGTGAAAGTCAAACAAATTCAAACATAGCTTTTTGAAATCAAATGATTGTCAAATGCATTCAACGATACTAATTGAATCATATGAAAGTCAAACACATTCAAACAAATCTTTTTGAATCAAATGAAAGTCAAATGCATTCAACAAATCAAATTGAATCACTTAAAAAGTCAACCACATTCAAACAAAGCTAAATAAATCTAATGGAAGGCAATCACATTCAAACAAAGCTATTTGAATCAAATGAAAGTCAAACACATTCAAACAATGCTGTCTGAATCAAATGAAAGTCAAATGCATTGAAAAAAGATAATTAAATCAAACGAAAGTCAAACACATTCAGACAAAGCTAATTGCATCAAATGAAAGTCAAAAACATTCAAACAAAGCTAATTAAGTCATATGAAAGTTAAATGCTTTCAAAAAAGCTAATTGAATCAACTAAAAGTCCAAAGAATTCAAACAAAGCTTTTTGAATCAAATGATTGTCAAATGCATTCAACGAGGCTAATTGAATCATATGACAGTAAAAAAAAACTTTTTGAATCAAATGAAAGTCAAATGCATTCAACAAAGCAAATTGACTCAATTGAAAGTTAACCACATTCAAGCAAAGCTAATTGAATCAAATGAAAGTCAAACACATTTTAACAAAGCTATTTGAACCAAATGAAAGTCAAACACATTCAAGAAATGCTATTTGAATCAAATGAAAGTCAAACGCATTCAAAAAGGTATTTAAAATCAAGTGAAAGTCAAAAAACATTCAAACAAAGCTATTTGAATCAAATTAAAGTCAAACAAATTCAAACAAAGCTTTTTGAATTAAATGAAAGTCAAATGCATTAAACAAAGCTAATTGATTCAAATGAAAGTCAATCACATTCAAACAAAGCTAATTTAATCAAATGAAAAATCAAACACATTCAAACAAAGCTTTTTCGATCAAATGAAATTCAAATGCATTCAAAATAGCGATTTGAATCAAGTGAAAGTCAAACAAAGCTTTTTGAATCAAATGATTGTGAAACCCATTCAACGATGCTAATTGAATCATATGAAAGTCAAGCACATTCAAACAAATCTTTTTGAATCAACAAAAAGTCATATGCAATTAAAAAAAAGTAATTAAATCAAGTGAAAGTCAAACACATTTAAACAAAGCTTTTTAAATCAAATGAAAGTTAAATGCATTCAACAAAGCTTATTGAATCAAATGAAAGTCAAACACATTCAAACAAAGCTAATTGCATCAAATGAAAGTCAAACACATTCGGACAAAGCTTTTTTAATAAAATAAAAGTTAAATGCATTCAAAAAAGCTAATTTAATCTAGTGAAAGTCAAACACATTCAAACAAAGCTTTTTCAATTAAGTGATTGTCAAGTGCATTCCCACAAAGCTAATTGAATCAAATGAAAGTAAAACACATTCGAACAAAGCTTTTTGAATCAAATAAAAGTTAAATGTATTAAAAAAAAGTTAATTGAATCAAGTGAAAGTCTAAGTAATTCAAACAAAGCTTTTTGAATAAAATGACTGTCAAATGCGTTCAATGATGCTAATTGAATCAAATGGAAGTCAAACACATTCAAACAAAGGTTTTTGAATCAAATGAAAGTCATATGCATTCAACAAAGCTAATTGAACCAAATGAAACTCAATGGCATTCTAACAAAGCTAATTGAATCAAATAAAAGTCAATAGCATTCTAACAAACCTAATTGAATCAAACGAAAGTCAATGGCATTCTAACAAACCTAATTGAATCAAATGAAAGTCAACCACATTCAAACAAAGCTAATTGAATCAAATGAAAGTTAACCACATTCAAAACAAATCTAATTTAAATCAAGTGAAATTCAAACACATTCAAACAAAGCTTTTTGAATCCATAGAAAGTCAAATGAGTTCAAAAAAGCTAATTGAATCAAGTGAAATCAAACAAATTCAAACATAGCTTTTTGAATCAAATGATTGTCAAATGCATTCAACGATACTAATTGAATCATATGAAAGTCAAACACATTCAAACAAATCTTTTTGAATCAAATGAAAGTCAAATGCATTCAACAAATCAAATTGAATCACTTAAAAGTCAACCACATTCAAACAAAGCTAAATAAATCTAATGGAAGGCAATCACATTCAAACAAAGCTATTTGAATCAAATGAAAGTCAAACACATTCAAACAATGCTGTCTGAATCAAATGAAAGTCAAATGCATTGAAAAAAGATAATTAAATCAAACGAAAGTCAAACACATTCAGACAAAGCTAATTGCATCAAATGAAAGTCAAAAACATTCAAACAAAGCTAATTAAGTCATATGAAAGTTAAATGCTTTCAAAAAAGCTAATTGAATCAACTAAAAGTCCAAAGAATTCAAACAAAGCTTTTTGAATCAAATGATTGTCAAATGCATTCAACGAGGCTAATTGAATCATATGACAGTAAAAAAAAACTTTTTGAATCAAATGAAAGTCAAATGCATTCAACAAAGCAAATTGACTCAATTGAAAGTTAACCACATTCAAGCAAAGCTAATTGAATCAAATGAAAGTCAAACACATTTTAACAAAGCTATTTGAACCAAATGAAAGTCAAACACATTCAAGAAATGCTATTTGAATCAAATGAAAGTCAAACGCATTCAAAAAAGGTATTTAAATCAAGTGAAAGTCAAAAACATTCAAACAAAGCTATTTGAATCAAATTAAAGTCAAACAAATTCAAACAAAGCTTTTTGAATTAAATGAAAGTCAAATGCATTAAACAAAGCTAATTGATTCAAATGAAAGTCAATCACATTCAAACAAAGCTAATTTAATCAAATGAAAATCAAACACATTCAAACAAAGCTTTTTCGATCAAATGAAATTCAAATGCATTCAAAATAGCGATTTGAATCAAGTGAAAGTCAAACAAAGCTTTTTGAATCAAATGATTGTGAAACCCATTCAACGATGCTAATTGAATCATATGAAAGTCAAGCACATTCAAACAAATCTTTTTGAATCAACAAAAAGTCATATGCAATTAAAAAAAAGTAATTAAATCAAGTGAAAGTCAAACACATTTAAACAAAGCTTTTTTAAATCAAATGAAAGTTAAATGCATTCAACAAAGCTTATTGAATCAAATGAAAGTCAAACACATTCAAACAAAGCTAATTGCATCAAATGAAAGTCAAACACATTCGGACAAAGCTTTTTTAATAAAATAAAAGTTAAATGCATTCAAAAAAGCTAATTTAATCTAGTGAAAGTCAAACACATTCAAACAAAGCTTTTTCAATTAAGTGATTGTCAAGTGCATTCCCACAAAGCTAATTGAATCAAATGAAAGTAAAACACATTCGTACAAAGCTTTTTGAATCAAATAAAAGTAAAATGTATTAAAAAAAAGTTAATTGAATCAAGTGAAAGTCTAAGTAATTCAAACAAAGCTTTTTGAATAAAATGACTGTCAAATGCGTTCAATGATGCTAATTGAATCAAATGGAAGTCAAACACATTCAAACAAAGGTTTTTGAATCAAATGAAAGTCATATGCATTCAACAAAGCTAATTGAACCAAATGAAACTCAATGGCATTCTAACAAAGCTAATTGAATCAAATAAAAGTCAATAGCATTCTAACAAACCTAATTGAATCAAACGAAAGTCAATGGCATTCTAACAAACCTAATTGAATCAAATGAAAGTCAACCACATTCAAACAAAGCTAATTGAATCAAATGAAAGTTAACCACATTCAAACAAATCTAATTTAAATCAAGTGAAATTCAAACACATTCAAAACAAAGCTTTTTGAATCCATAGAAAGTCAAATGAGTTCAAAAAAGCTAATTGAATCAAGTGAAATCAAACAAATTCAAACATAGCTTTTTGAATCAAATGATTGTCAAATGCATTCAACGATACTAATTGAATCATATGAAAGTCAAAACACATTCAAACAAATCTTTTTGAATCAAATGAAAGTCAAATGCATTCAACAAATCAAATTGAATCACTTAAAAGTCAACCACATTCAAACAAAGCTAAATAAATCTAATGGAAGGCAATCACATTCAAACAAAGCTATTTGAATCAAATGAAAGTCAAACACATTCAAACAATGCTATCTGAATCAAATGAAAGTCAAATGCGTTGAAAAAAGATAATTAAATCAAACGAAAGTCAAACACATTCAGACAAAGCTAATTGCATCAAATGAAAGTAAAAAACATTCAAACAAAGCTAATTAAGTCATATGAAAGTCAAATGCTTTCAAAAAAAGCTAATTGAATCAACTAAAAGTCCAAAGAATTCAAACAAAAGCTTTTTGAATCAAATGATTGTCAAATGCATTCAACGATTCTAATTGAATCATATGACAGTCAAACAAAACTTTTTGAATCAAATGAAAGTCAAATGCATTCAACAAAGCAAATTGACTCAATTGAAAGTTAACCACATTCAAGCAAAGCTAATTGAATCAAATGAAAGTCAAACACATTTTAACAAAGCTATTTGAACCAAATGAAAGTCAAACACATTCAAGAAATGCTATTTGAATCAAATGAAAGTCAAACGCATTCAAAAAAGGTATTTAAATCAAGTGAAAGTCAAAAACATTCAAACAAAGCTATTTGAATCAAATTAAAGTCAAACAAATTCAAACAAAGCTTTTTGAATTAAATGAAAGTCAAATGCATTAAACAAAGCTAATTGATTCAAATGAAAGTCAATCACATTCAAACAAAGCTAATTTAATCAAATGAAAATCAAACACATTCAAACAAAGCTTTTTTCGAATCAAATGAAATTCAAATGCATTCAAAATAGCGATTTGAATCAAGTGAAAGTCAAACAAAGCTTTTTGAATCAAATGATTGTGAAATCCATTCAACGATGCTAATTGAATCATATGAAAGTCAAGCACATTCAAACAAATCTTTTTGAATCAACAAAAAGTCATATGCAATTAAAAAAAAAGTAATTAAATCAAGTGAAAGTCAAACACATTTAAACAAAGCTTTTTAAATCAAATGAAAGTTAAATGCATTCAACAAAGCTTATTGAATCAAATGAAAGTCAAACACATTCAAACAAAGCTAATTGCATCAAATGAAAGTCAAACACATTCGGACAAAGCTTTTTTAATTAAATAAAAGTTAAATGCATTCAAAAAAGCTAATTTAATCTAGTGAAAGTCAAACACATTCAAACAAAGCTTTTTTAATTAAGTGATTGTCAAGTGCATTCCCACAAAGCTAATTGAATCAAATGAAAGTCAAACACATTCGAACAAAGCTTTTTGAATCAAATAAAAGTTAAATGCATTCAAAAAAGCTAATTGAATCAAGTGAAAGTCTAAGTAATTCAAACAAAGCTTTTTGAATAAAATGACTGTCAAATGCGTTCAATGATGCTAATTGAATCAAATGGAAGTCAAACACATTCAAACAAAGGTTTTTGAATCAAATGAAAGTCATATGCATTCAACAAAGCTAATTGAACCAAATGAAACTCAATGGCATTCTAACAAAGCTAATTGAATCAAATAAAAGTCAATAGCATTCTAACAAACCTAATTGAATCAAACGAAAGTCAATGGCATTCTAACAAACCTAATTGAATCAAATGAAAGTCAACCACATTCAAACAAAGCTAATTGAATCAAATGAAAGTTAACCACATTCAAACAAAGCTAATTTAAATCAAGTGAAATTCAAACACATTCAAACAAAGCTTTTTGAATCCAAAGAAAGTCAAATGAGTTCAAAAAAGCTAATTGAATCAAGTGAAAGTCAAACAAATTCAAACATAGCTTTTTGAATCAAATGATTGTCAAATGCATTCAACGATACTAATTGAATCATATGAAAGTCAAACACATTCAAACAAATCTTTTTGAATCAAATGAAAGTCAAATGCATTCAACAAATCAAATTGAATCACTTAAAAGTCAACCACATTCAAACAAAGCTAAATAAATCTAATGGAAGGCAATCACATTCAAACAAAGCTATTTGAATCAAATGAAAGTCAAACACATTCAAACAATGCTATCTGAATCAAATGAAAGTCAAATGCATTGAAAAAAGATAATTAAATCAAACGAAAGTCAAACACATTCAGACAAAGCTAATTGCATCAAATGAAAGTCAAAAACATTCAAACAAAGCTAATTAAATCATATGAAAGTCAAATGCTTTCAAAAAAGCTAATTGAATCAACTAAAAGTCCAAAGAATTCAAACAAAGCTTTTTGAATCAAATGATTGTCAAATGCATTCAACGAGGCTAATTGAATCATATGACAGTCAAAAAAAACTTTTTGAATCAAATGAAAGTCAAATGCATTCAACAAAGCAAATTGACTCAATTGAAAGTTAACCACATTCAAGCAAAGCTAATTGAATCAAATGAAAGTCAAACACATTTTAACAAAGCTATTTGAACCAAATGAAAGTCAAACACATTCAAGAAATGCTATTTGAATCAAATGAAAGTCAAACGCATTCAAAAAAGGTATTTAAATCAAGTGAAAGTCAAAAACATTCAAACAAAGCTATTTGAATCAAATTAAAGTCAAACAAATTCAAACAAAGCTTTTTGAATTAAATGAAAGTCAAATGCATTAAACAAAGCTAATTGATTCAAATGAAAGTCAATCACATTCAAACAAAGCTAATTTAATCAAATGAAAATCAAACACATTCAAACAAAGCTTTTTCAATCAAATGAAATTCAAATGCATTCAAAATAGCGATTTGAATCAAGTGAAAGTCAAACAAAGCTTTTTGAATCAAATGATTGTGAAACCCATTCAACGATGCTAATTGAATCATATGAAAGTCAAGCACATTCAAACAAATCTTTTTGAATCAACAAAAAGTCATATGCAATTAAAAAAAAGTAATTAAATCAAGTGAAAGTCAAACACATTTAAACAAAGCTTTTTAAATCAAATGAAAGTTAAATGCATTCAACAAAGCTTATTGAATCAAATGAAAGTCAAACACATTCAAACAAAGCTAATTGCATCAAATGAAAGTCAAACACATTCGGACAAAGCTTTTTTAATTAAAATAAAAGTTAAATGCATTCAAAAAAGCTAATTTAATCTAGTGAAAGTCAAACACATTCAAACAAAGCTTTTTTAATTAAGTGATTGTCAAGTGCATTCCCACAAAGCTAATTGAATCAAATGAAAGTAAAACCACATTCGAACAAAGCTTTTTGAATCAAATAAAAGTTAAATGTATTAAAAAAAGCTAATTGAATCAAGTGAAAGTCTAAGTAATTCAAACAAAGCTTTTTGAATAAAATGACTGTCAAATGCGTTCAATGATGCTAATTGAATCAAATGGAAGTCAAACACATTCAAACAAAGGTTTTTGAATCAAATGAAAGTCATATGCATTCAACAAAGCTAATTGAACCAAATGAAACTCAATGGCATTCTAACAAAGCTAATTGAATCAAATAAAAGTCAATAGCATTCTAACAAACCTAATTGAATCAAACGAAAGTCAATGGCATTCTAACAAACCTAATTGAATCAAATGAAAGTCAACCACATTCAAACAAAGCTAATTGAATCAAATGAAAGTTAACCACATTCAAACAAAGCTAATTTAAATCAAGTGAAATTCAAACACATTCAAACAAAGCTTTTTGAATCCTAAGAAAGTCAAATGAGTTCAAAAAAGCTAATTGAATCAAGTGAAAGTCAAACAAATTCAAACATAGCTTTTTGAATCAAATGATTGTCAAATGCATTCAACAATACTAATTGAATCATATGAAAGTCAAACACATTCAAACAAATCTTTTTGAATCAAATGAAAGTCAAATGCATTCAACAAATCAAATTGAATCACTTAAAAGTCAACCACATTCAAACAAAGCTAAATAAATCTAATGGAAGGCAATCACATTCAAACAAAGCTATTTGAATCAAATGAAAGTCAAACACATTCAAACAATGCTATCTGAATCAAATGAAAGTCAAATGCATTGAAAAAAGATAATTAAATCAAACGAAAGTCAAACACATTCAGACAAAGCTAATTGCATCAAATGAAAGTCAAAAAACATTCAAACAAAGCTAATTAAATCATATGAAAGTCAAATGCTTTCAAAAAAGCTAATTGAATCAACTAAAAGTCCAAAGAATTCAAACAAAGCTTTTTGAATCAAATGATTGTCAAATGCATTCAACGAGGCTAATTGAATCATATGACAGTCAAACAAAACTTTTTGAATCAAATGAAAGTCAAATGCATTCAACAAAGCAAATTGACTCAATTGAAAGTTAACCACATTCAAGCAAAGCTAATTGAATCAAATGAAAGTCAAACACATTTTAACAAAGCTATTTGAACCAAATGAAAGTCAAACACATTCAAGAAATGCTATTTGAATCAAATGAAAGTCAAACGCATTCAAAAAAGGTATTTAAATCAAGTGAAAGTCAAAAACATTCAAACAAAGCTATTTGAATCAAATTAAAGTCAAACAAATTCAAACAAAGCTTTTTGAATTAAATGAAAGTCAAATGCATTAAACAAAGCTAATTGATTCAAATGAAAGTCAATCACATTCAAACAAAGCTAATTTAATCAAATGAAAATCAAACACATTCAAACAAAGCTTTTTCAATCAAATGAAATTCAAATGCATTCAAAATAGCGATTTGAATCAAGTGAAAGTCAAACAAAGCTTTTTGAATCAAATGATTGTCAAATCCATTCAACGATGCTAATTGAATCATATGAAAGTCAAGCACATTCAAACAAATCTTTTTGAATCAACTATAAGTCATATGCAATTAAAAAAAAGTAATTAAATCAAGTGAAAGTCAAACACATTTAAACAAAGCTTTTTAAATCAAATGAAAGTTAAATGCATTCAACAAAGCTTATTGAATCAAATGAAAGTCAAACACATTCAAACAAAGCTAATTGCATCAAATGAAAGTCAAACACATTCGGACAAAGCTTTTTTAATAAAATAAAAGTTAAATGCATTCAAAAAAGCTAATTTAATCTAGTGAAAGTCAAACACATTCAAACAAAGCTTTTTTAATTAAGTGATTGTCAAGTGCATTCCCACAAAGCTAATTGAATCAAATGAAAGTCAAACACATTCGAACAAAGCTTTTTGAATCAAATAAAATTTAAATGCATTCAAAAAAGCTAATTGAATCAAGTGAAAGTCTAAGTAATTCAAACAAAGCTTTTTGAATAAAATGACTGTCAAATGCGTTCAACGATGCTAATTGAATGAAATGAAAGTCCAACACATTTTAACAAAGCTATTTGAACCAAATGAAAGTCAAACACATTCAAGAAATGCTATTTGAATCAAATGAAAGTCAAACGCATTCAAAAAAGGTATTTAAATCAAGTGAAAGTCAAAAACATTCAAACAAAGCTATTTGAATCAAATTAAAGTCAAACAAATTCAAACAAAGCTTTTTGAATTAAATGAAAGTCAAATGCATTAAACAAAGCTAATTGATTCAAATGAAAGTCAATCACATTCAAACAAAGCTAATTTAATCAAATGAAAATCAATCACATTCAAACAAAGCTTTTTCAATCAAATGAAATTCAAATGCATTCAAAATAGCGATTTGAATCAAGTGAAAGTCAAACAAAGCTTTTTGAAACAAATGATTGTCAAATCCATTCAACGATGCTAATTGAATCATATGAAAGTCAAGCACATTCAAACAAATCTTTTTGAATCAACATGAAAGTCAAATGCAATTTAAAAAAAAGTAATTAAATAAAGTGAAAGTCAATTACATTTAAACAAAGCTTTTTAAATCAAATGAAAGTTAAATGCATTCAAAAAAGCTAATTGATTCTAGTGAAAGTCTATGTAATTCAAACAAAGTTTTTTGAATCAAATGACTGTTAAATGCGTTCAACGATGCTAATTGAATCAAATGAAAGTCAAATGCATTGAAAAAAGATAATTAAATCAAACGAAAGTCAAACACATTCAGACAAAGCTAATTGCATCAAATGAAAGTCAAAAACATTCAAACAAAGCTAATTAAATCATATGAAAGTCAAATGCTTTCAAAAAAGCTAATTGAATCAACTAAAAGTCCAAAGAATTCAAACAAAGATTTTTGAATCAAATGATTGTCAAATGCATTCAACGAGGCTAATTGAATCATATGACAGTCAAACAAAACTTTTTGAATCAAATGAAAGTCAAATGCATTCAACAAAGAAAATTGACTCAATTGAAAGTTAACCACATTCAAGCAAAGCTAATTGAATCAAATGAAAGTCAAACACATTTTAACAAAGCTATTTGAACCAAATGAAAGTCAAACACATTCAAGAAATGCTATTTGAATCAAATGAAAGTCAAACGCATTCAAAAAAGGTATTTAAATCAAGTGAAAGTCAAAAACATTCAAACAAAGCTATTTGAATCAAATTAAAGTCAAACAAATTCAAACAAAGCTTTTTGAATTAAATGAAAGTCAAATGCATTAAACAAAGCTAATTGATTCAAATGAAAGTCAATTATATTTAAACAAAGCTAATTTAATCAAATGAAAATCAAACACATTCAAACAAAGCTTTTTCAATCAAATGAAATTCAAATGCATTCAAAATAGCGATTTGAATCAAGTGAAAGTCAAACAAAGCTTTTTGAATCAAATGATTGTCAAATCCATTCAATGATGCTAATTGAATCATATGAAAGTCAAGCACATTCAAACAAATATTTTTGAATCAACTAAAAGTCATATGCAATTAAAAAAAAGTAATTAAATCAAGTGAAAGTCAAACACATTTAAACAAAGCTTTTTAAATCAAATGAAAGTTAAATGCATTCAACAAAGCTTATTGAATCAAATGAAAGTCAAACACATTCAAACAAAGCTAATTGCATCAAATGAAAGTCAAACACATTCGGACAAAGCTTTTTTAATTAAATAAAAGTTAAATGCATTCAAAAAAGCTAATTTAATCTAGTGAAAGTCAAACACATTCAAACAAAGCTTTTTTAATTAAGTGATTGTCAAGTGCATTCCCACAAAGCTAATTGAATCAAATGAAAGTCAAACACTTTCGAACAAAGCTTTTTGAATCAAATAAAAGTTAAATGCATTCAAAAAAGCTAATTGAATCAAGTGAAAGTCTAAGTAATTCAAACAAAGCTTTTTGAATAAAATGACTGTCAAATGCGTTCAACGATGCTAATTGAATCAAATGAAAGTCCAACACATTTTAACAAAGCTATTTGAACCAAATGAAAGTCAAACACATTCAAGAAATGCTATTTGAATCAAATGAAAGTCAAACGCATTCAAAAAAGGTATTTAAATCAAGTGAAAGTCAAAAACATTCAAACAAAGCTATTTGAATCAAATTAAAGTCAAACAAATTCAAACAAAGCTTTTTGAATTAAATGAAAGTCAAATGCATTAAACAAAGCTAATTGATTCAAATGAAAGTCAATCACATTCAAACAAAGCTAATTTAATCAAATGAAAATCAATCACATTCAAACAAAGCTTTTTCAATCAAATGAAATTCAAATGCATTCAAAATAGCGATTTGAATCAAGTGAAAGTCAAACAAAGCTTTTTGAAACAAATGATTGTCAAATCCATTCAACGATGCTAATTGAATCATATGAAAGTCAAGCACATTCAAACAAATCTTTTTGAATCAACATAAAGTCAAATGCAATTTAAAAAAAAGTAATTAAATAAAGTGAAAGTCAATTACATTTAAACAAAGCTTTTTAAATCAAATGAAAGTTAAATGCATTCAAAAAAAGCTAATGAATCAAGTGAAAGTCTAGGTAATTCAAACAAAGTTTTTTGAATCAAATGACTGTTAAATGCGTTCAACGATGCTAATTGAATCAAATGAAAGTCAAATGCATTTAAAAAAGATAATTAAATCAAACGAAAGTCAAACACATTCAGACAAAGCTAATTGCATCAAATGAAAGTCAAAAACATTCAAACAAAGCTAATTAAATCATATGAAAGTCAAATGCTTTCAAAAAAGCTAATTGAATCAACTAAAAGTCCAAAGAGATCAAACAAAGCTTTTTTGAATCAAATGATTGTCAAATGCATTCAACGAGGCTAATTGAATCATATGACAGACAAACAAAACTTTTTGAATCAAATGAAAGTCAATGCATTCAACAAAGCAAATTGACTCAATTGAAAGTTAACCACATTCAAGCAAAGCTAATTGAATCAAATGAAAGTCAAACACATTTTAACAAAGCTATTTGAACCAAATGAAAGTCAAACACATTCAAGAAATGCTATTTGAATCAAATGAAAGTCAAACGCATTCAAAAAAGGTATTTAAATCAAGTGAAAGTCAAAAACATTCAAACAAAGCTATTTGAATCAAATTAAAGTCAAACAAATTCAAACAAAGCTTTTTGAATCAAATGAAAGTCAAATGCATTAAACAAAGCTAATTGATTCAAATGAAAGTCAATCACATTCAAACAAAGCTAATTTAATCAAATGAAAATCAAACACATTCAAAGAAAGCTTTTTCAATCAAATGAAATTCAAATGCATTCAAAATAGCGATTTGAATCAAGTGAAAGTCAAACAAAGCTTTTTGAATCAAATGATTGTCAAATCCATTCAACGATGCTAATTGAATCATATGAAAGTCAAGCACATTCAAACAAATCTTTTTGAATCAACTAAAAGTCATATGCAATTAAAAAAAAGTAATTAAATCAAGTGAAAGTCAAACACATTTAAACAAAGCTTTTTAAATCAAATGAAAGTTAAATGCATTCAACAAAGCTTATTGAATCAAATGAAAGTCAAACACATTCAAACAAAGCTAATTGCATCAAATGAAAGTCAAACACATTGGACAAAGCTTTTTTAGTTAAATAAAAGTTAAATGCATTCAAAAAAGCTAATTTAATCTAGTGAAAGTCAAACACATTCAAACAAAGCTTTTTTAATTAAGTGATTGTCAGGTGCATTCCCACAAAGCTAATTGAATCAAATGAAAGTCAAACACATTCGAACAAAGCTTTTTGAATCAAATAAAAGTTAAATGCATTCAAAAAAGCTAATTGAATCAAGTGAAAGTCTAAGTAATTCAAACAAAGCTTTTTGAATAAAATGACTGTCAAATGCGTTCAACGATGCTAATTGAATCAAATGAAAGTCCAACACATTTTAACAAAGCTATTTGAACCAAATGAAAGTCAAACACATTCAAGAAATGCTATTTGAATCAAATGAAAGTCAAAGGCATTCAAAAAAGGTATTTAATCAAGTGAAAGTCAAAAACATTCAAACAAAGCTATTTGAATCAAATTAAAGTCAAACAAATTCAAACAAAGCTTTTTGAATTAAATGAAAGTCAAATGCATTAAACAAAGCTAATTGATTCAAATGAAAGTTAATCACATTCAAACAAAGCTAATTTAATCAAATGAACATTAATCACATTCAAACAAAGCTTTTTCAATCAAATGAAATTCAAATGCATTCAAAATAGCGATTTGAATCAAGTGAAAGTCAAACAAAGCTTTTTGAAACAAATGATTGTCAAATCCATTCAACGATGCTAATTGAATCATATGAAAGTCAAGCACATTCAAACAAATCTTTTTGAATCAACTGAAAGTCAAATGCAATTTAAAAAAAGTAATTAAATAAAGTGAAAGTCAATTACATTTAAACAAAGCTTTTTAAATCAAATGAAAGTTAAATGCATTCAAAAAAGCTAATTGAATCAAGTGAAAGTCTAGGTAATTCAAACAAAGTTTTTTGAATCAAATGACTGTTAAATGCGTTTAACGATGCTAATTGAATCAAATGAAAGTCAAATGCATTGAAAAAAGATAATTAAATCAAACGAAAGTCAAACACATTCAGACAAAGTTAATTGCATCAAACGAAAGTCAAAAACATTCAAACAAAGCTAATTAAATCATATGAAAGTCAAATGCTTTCAAAAAAGCTAATTGAATCAACTAAAAGTCCAAATAATTCAAACAAAGCTTTTTGAATCAAATGATTGTCAAATGCATTCAACGAGGCTAATTGAATCATATGACAGTCAAACAAAACTTTTTGAATCAAATGAAAGTCAAATGCATTCAACAAAGCAAATTGACTCAATTGAAAGTTAACCACATTCAAGCAAAGCTAATTGAATCAAATGAAAGTCAAACACATTTTAACAAAGCTATTTGAACCAAATGAAAGTCAAACACATTCAAGAAATGCTATTTGAATCAAATGAAAGTCAAACGCATTCAAAAAAGGTATTTAAATCAAGTGAAAGTCAAAAACATTCAAACAAAGCTATTTGAATCAAATTAAAGTCAAACAAATTCAAACAAAGCTTTTTGAATTAAATGAAAGTCAAATGCATTAAACAAAGCTAATTGATTCAAATGAAAGTCAATCACATTCAAACAAAGCTAATTTAATCAAATGAAAATCAAACACATTCAAACAAAGCTTTTTCAATCAAATGAAATTCAAATGCATTCAAAATAGCGATTTGAATCAAGTGAAAGTCAAACAAAGCTTTTTAAATCAAATGATTGTCAAATCCATTCAACGATGCTAATTGAATCATATGAATGTCAAGCACATTCAAACAAATCTTTTTGAATCAACTAAAAGTCATATGCAATTAAAAAAAAGTAATTAAATCAAGTGAAAGTCAAACACATTTAAACAAAGCTTTTTAAATCAAATGAAAGTTAAATGCATTCAACAAAGCGTATTGAATCAAATGAAAGTCAAACACATTCAAACAAAGCTAATTGCATCAAATGAAAGTCAAACACATTCGGACAAAGCTTTTTTAATTAAATAAAAGTTAAATGCATTCAAAAAAGCTAATTTAATCTAGTGAAAGTCAAACACATTCAAACAAAGCTTTTTTAATTAAGTGATTGTCAGGTGCATTCCCACAAAGCTAATTGAATCAAATGAAAGTCAAACACATTCGAACAAAGCTTTTTGAATCAAATAAAAGTTAAATGCATTCAAAAAAGCTAATTGAATCAAGTGAAAGTCTAAGTAATTCAAACAAAGCTTTTTGAATAAAATGACTGTCAAATGCGTTCAACGATGCTAATTGAATCAAATGAAAGTCCAACACATTTTAACAAAGCTATTTGAACCAAATGAAAGTCAAACACATTCAAGAAATGCTATTTGAATCAAAAGAAAGTCAAACGCATTCAAAAAAGGTATTTAAATCAAGTGAAAGTCAAAAACATTCAAACAAAGCTATTTGAATCAAATTAAAGTCAAACAAATTCAAACAAAGCTTTTTGAATTAAATGAAAGTCAAATACATTAAACAAAGCTAATTGATTCAAATGAAAGTCAATCACATTCAAACAAAGCTAATTTAATCAAATGAAAATCAAACACATTCAAACAAAGCTTTTTCAATCAAATGAAATTCAAATGCATTCAAAATAGCGATTTGAATCAAGTGAAATTCAAACAAAGCTTTTTGAAACAAATGATTGTCAAATCCATTCAACGATGCTAATTGAATCATATGAAAGTCAAGCACATTCAAACAAATCTTTTTGAATCAACTGAAAGTCAAATGCAATTTAAAAAAAGTAATTAAATCAAGTGAAAGTCAATTACATTTAAACAAAGCTTTTTAAATCAAATGAAAGTTAAATGCATTCAAAAAAGTTAATTGAATCAAGTGAAAGTCTAGGTAATTCAAACAAAGTTTTTTAAATCAAATGACTGTTAAATGCGTTCAACGATGCTAATTGAATCAAATGAAAGTCAAACTCATTCAAACAAAGCTTTTTGAATCAAATGAAAGTCATATGCATTCAACAAAGCTAATTGAATCAAATGAAAGTCAATGGCATTCTAACAAACCTAATTGAATCAAATGAAAGTCAACCACATTCAAACAAAGCTATTTGAATCAAATGAAAGTCAAACACATTCAAACAATGCTATCTGAATCAAATGAAAGTCAAATGCATTCAAAAAAGATAATTAAATCAAACGAAAGTCAAACACATTAAGACAAAGCTATTGCATCAAATGAAAGTCAAAAAAATTCAAACAAAGCTAATTAAATCATATGAAAGTCAAATGCTTTCAAAAAAGCTAATTGAATCAACTAAAAGTCCAAGAATTCAAACAAAGCTTTTTGAATCAAATGATTGTCAAATGCATTCAACGAGGCTAATTGAATCATATGACAGTCAAACAAAACTTTTTGAATCAAATGAAAGTAAAATGCATTCAACAAAGCAAATTGACTCAATTGAAAGTTAACCACATTCAAGCAAAGCTAATTGAATCAAATGAAAGTCAAACACATTTAAACAAAGCTATTTGAACCAAATGAAAGTCAAACACATTCAAGAAATGCTATTTCAATCAAATGAAAGTCAAACGCATTCAAAAAAGGTATTTAAATCAAGTGAAAGTCAAAAACATTCAAACAATGCTATCTGAATCAAATGAAAGTCAAATGCATTCAAAAAAGACAATTAAATCAAACGAAAGTCAAACACATTCAGACAAAGCTAATTGCATCAAATGAAAGTCAAAAACATTCAAACAAAGCTAATTAAATCATATGAAAGTCAAATGCTTTCAAAAAAAGCTAATTGAATCAACTAAAAGTCCAAAGAATTCAAACAAAGCTTTTTGAATCAAATGATTGTCAAATGCATTCAACGAGGCTAATTGAATCATATGACAGTCAAACAAAACTTTTTGAATCAAATTATAGTCAAATGCATTCAACAAAGCAAATTGACTCGTTTGAAAGTTAACCACATTCAAGCAAAGCTAATTGAATCAAATGAAAGTCAAACACATTTAAACAAAGCTATTTGAAACAAATGAAAGTCAAACACATTCAAGAAATGCTATTTGAATCAAATGAAAGTCAAACGCATTCAAAAAAGGTATTTAAATCAAGTGAAAGTCAGAAACATTCAAACAAAGCTATTTGAATCAAATTAAAGTCAAACAAATTCAAACAAAGCTTTTTGAATTAAATGAAAGTCAAATGTATTAAACAAAGCTAATTGATTCAAATGAAAGTCAATCACATTCAAACAAAGCTAATTTAATCAAATGAAAATCAAACACATTCAAACAAAGCTTTTTCAATCAAATGAAATTCAAATGCATTCAAAATAGCGATTTGAATCAAGTGAAAGTCAAACAAAGCTTTTTGAATCAAATGATTGTCAAATCCATTCAACGATGCTAATTGAATCATATGAAAGTCAAGCACATTCAAACAAATCTTTTTGAATCAACTGAAAGTCAAATGCAATTAAATAAAAGTAATTAAATCAAGTGAAAGTCAATTACATTTAAACAAAGCTTTTAAATCAAATGAAAGTTAAATGAATTCAAAAAAGCTAATTGAATCAAGTGAAAGTCTAGGTAATTCAAACAAAGCTTTTTGAATCAAATGACTGTCAAATGCGTTCAACGATGCTAATTGAATCAAATGAAAGTCAAACACATTCAAACAAAGCTTTTTGAATCAAATGAAAGTCATATGCATTCAACAAAGCTAATTGAATCAAATGAAAGTCAATGGCATTCTAACAAACCTAATTGAATCAAACGAAAGTCAATGGCATTCTAACAAACCTAATTGAATCAAATGAAAGTCAACCACATTCAAAGAAAGCTAATTGAATCAAATGGAAGTTAACCACATTCAAACAAAGCTAATTTAAATCAAGTGAAATTCAAACACATTCAAACAAAGCTTTTTGAATCCAAAGAAAGTCAAATGAGTTCAAAAAAGCTAATTGAATCAAGTGAAAGTCAAACAAATTCAAACTTAGCTTTTTGAATCAAATGATTGTCAAATGCATTCAACGATACTAATTGAATCATATGAAAGTCAAACACATTCAAACTAATCTTTTTGAATCAAATGAAAGTCAATGCATTCAACAAATCAAATTGAATCACTTAAAAGTCAACCACATTCAAACAAAGCTAATTAAATCCAATGGAAGGCAAACACATTCAAACAAAGCTATTTGAATCAAATGAAAGTCAAACACATTCAAACAATGCTATCTGAATCAAATGAAAGTCAAATGCATTCAAAAAAGACAATTAAATCAAACGAAAGTCAAAACATTCAGACAAAGCTAATTGCATCAAATGAAAGTCAAAAACATTCAAACAAAGCTAATTAAATCATATGAAAGTCAAATGCTTTCAAAAAAGCTAATTGAATCAACTAAAAGTCCAAAGAATTCAAACAAAGCTTTTTGAATCAAATGATTGTCAAATGCATTCAACGAGGCTAATTGAATCATATGACAGTCAAACAAAACTTTTTGAATCAATTGAAAGTCAAATGCATTCAACAAAGCGAATTGACTCAATTGAAAGTTAACCACATTCAAGCAAAGCTAATTGAATCAAATGAAAGTCAAACACATTTAAACAAAGCTATTTGAACCAAATGAAAGTCAAACACATTCAAGAAATGCTATTTCAATCAAATGAAAGTCAAACGCATTCAAAAAAGGTATTTAAATCAAGTGAAAGTCAAAAACATTCAAACAAAGCTATTTGAATCAAATTAAAGTCAAACAAATTCAAACAAAGCTTTTTGAATTAAATGAAAGTCAAATGCATTAAACAAAGCTAATTGATTCAAATGAAAGTCAATCACATTCAAACAAAGCTAATTTAATCAAACGAAAATTCAAACACATTCAAACAAAGCTTTTTCAATCAAATGAAATTCAAATGCATTCAAAATAGCGATTTGAATCAAGTGAAAGTCAAACAAAGCTTTTTGAATCAAATGATTGTCAAATCCATTCAACGATGCTAATTGAATCATATGAAAGTCAAGCACATTCAAACAAATCTTTTTGAATCAACTGAAAGTCAAATGCAATTAAATAAAAGAAATTAAATCAAGTGAAAGTCAATTACATTTAAACAAAGCTTTTAAATCAAATGAAAGTTAAATGAATTCAAAAAAGCTAATTGAATCAAGTGAAAGTCTAGGTAATTCAAACAAAGCTTTTTAATCAAATGACTGTCAAATGCGTTCAACGATGCTA
Organism: Chenopodium quinoa; assembly: GCF_001683475.1. Lineage (NCBI taxonomy): Eukaryota > Viridiplantae > Streptophyta > Magnoliopsida > Caryophyllales > Amaranthaceae > Chenopodium > Chenopodium quinoa. Next base: position 10,197 of record NW_018744051.1, on the reverse strand, counting down.
ATCGAATCAAATGAAAGTCAAACACATTCAAACAAAGCTTTTTAAATCAAATGAAAGTCATATGCATTCAACAAAGCTAATTGAATCAAATGAAAGTCAATGGCATTCTAACAAACCTAATTGAATCAAACGAAAGTCAATGGCATTCTAACAAACCTAATTGAATCAAATGAAAGTCAACCACATTCAAAGAAAGCTAATTGAATCAAATGGAAGTTAACCACATTCAAACAAAGCTAATTTAAATCAAGTGAAATTCAAACACATTCAAACAAAGCTTTTTGAATCCAAAGAAAGTCAAATGAGTTCAAAAAAAGCTAATTGAATCAAGTGAAAGTCAAAGAAATTCAAACGTAGCTTTTTGAATCAAATGATTGTCAAATGCATTCAACGATACTAATTGAATCATATGAAAGTCAAACACATTCAAACAAATCTTTTTGAATCAAATGAAAGTCAAATGCATTCAACAAATCAAATTGAATCACTTAAAAGTCAACCACATTCAAACAAAGCTAATTAAATCCAATGGAAGGAAAACACATTCAAACAAAGCTATTTGAATCAAATGAAAGTCAAACACATTCAAACAATGCTATCTGAATAAAATGAAAGTCAAATGCATTCAAAAAAGACAATTAAATCAAACGAAAGTCAAACACATTCAGACAAAGCTAATTGCATCAAATGAAAGTCAAAAACATTCAAACAAAGCTAATTAAATCATATGAAAGTCAAATGCTTTCAAAATAGCTAATTGAATCAACTAAAAGTCCAAAGAATTCAAACAAAGCTTTTTGAATCAAATGATTGTCAAATGCATTCAACGAGGCTAATTGAATCATATGACAGTCAATCAAAACTTTTTGAATCAAATGAAAGTCAAATGCATTCAACAAAGCAAATTGACTCAATTGTAAGTTAACCACATTCAAGCAAAGCTAATTGAATCAAATGAAAGTCTAACACATTTAAACAAAGCTATTTGAACCAAATGAAAGTCAAACACATTTAAGAAATGCTATTTGAATCAAATGAAAGTCAAACGCATTCAAAAAAGGTATTTAAATCAAGTGAAAGTAAAAACATTCAAACAAAGCTATTTGAATCAAATTAAAGTCAAACAAAGCAAACAAAGCTTTTTGAATTAAATGAAAGTCAAATGCATTAACAAAGCTAATTGATTCAAATGAAAGTCAATCACATTCAAACAAAGCTAATTTAATCAAATGAAAATCAAACACATTCAAACAAAGCTTTTTCAATCAAATGAAATTCAAATGCATTCAAAATAGCGATTTGAATCAAGTGAAAGTCAAACAAAGCTTTTTTGAATCAAATGATTGTCAAATCCATTCAACGATGCTAATTGAATCATATGAAAGTCAAGCACATTCAAACAAATCTTTTTTGAATCAACTGAAAGTCAAATGCAATTAAATAAAAGTAATTAAATCAAGTGAAAGTCAATTAACATTTAAACAAAGCTTTTTAAATCAAATGAAAGTTAAATGAATTCAAAAAAGCTAATTGAATCAAGTGAAAGTCTAGGTAATTCAAACAAAGCTTTTTTTAATCAAAATGAACTGTCAATGCGTTCAACGATGCTAATCGAATCAAATGAAAGTCAAACACATTCAAAAAGCTTTTTGAATCAAATGAAAGTCTAATATGCATTCAACAAAGCTAATTGAATCAATGAAAGTCAATGCATTCTAACAAACCTATTGAATCAAAACGAAAGTCAATGGCATTCTAACAAAACTAATTGAATCAAATGAAAGTCAACCAAACATTCAAACAAAGCTAATTGAATCAAATGGAAGTTAACAATTCAAACAAAGCTAATTTAAATCAAGTGAAATTCAAACACATTCAAACAAAGCTTTTTGAATCCAAAGAAAGTCAAATGAGTTCAAAAAAAGCTAATTGAATCAAGTGAAAGTCAAACAAATTCAAACTTTTTGAATCAAATGATTGTCAAATGCATTCAACGATACTAATTGAATCATATGAAAGTCAAACACATTCAAACAAATCTTTTTGAATCAAATGAAAGTCAAATGCATTCAACAGATCAAATTGAATCACTTAAAAGTCAACCACATTCAAAACAAAGCTAATTAAATCCAATGAAGGCAAACACATTCAAACAAAGCTATTTGAATCAAATGAAAGTCAAACACATTCAAACAATGCTATCTGAATCAAATGAAAGTCAAATGCATTCAAAAAAGATAATTAAATCAAACGAAAGTCAAAACACATTCAGACAAAAGCTAATTGCATCAAAATGAAAGTCAAAAACATTCAAACAAAGCTAATTAAATCATATGAAAGTCAAATGCTTTCAAAAAGCTAATTGAATCAACTAAAAGTCCAAAGAATTCAAACAAAGCTTTTTGAATCAAAATGATTGTCAAATGCATTCAACGAGGCTAATTGAATCATATGACAGTCAAACAAAACTTTTTGAATCAAATGAAAGTCAAATGCATTCAACAAAGCAAATTGACTCAATTGAAAGTTAACCACATTCAAGCAAAGCTAATTGAATCAAATGAAAGTCAAACACATTTTAACAAAGCTATTTGAACCAAATGAAAGTCAAACACATTCAAGAAATGCTATTTGAATCAAATGAAAGTCAAACGCATTCAAAAAAGGTATTTAAATCAAGTGAAAGTCAAAAACATTCAAACAAAGCTATTTGAATCAAATTAAAGTCAAACAAATTCAAACAAAGCTTTTTGAATTAAATGAAAGTCAAATGCATTAAACAAAGCTAATTGATTCAAATGAAAGTCAATCACATTCAAACAAAGCTAATTTAATCAAAATGAAAATTCAAACACATTCAAACAAAGCTTTTTCAATCAAATGAAATTCAAATGCATTCAAAATAGCGATTTGAATCAAGTGAAAGTCAAACAAAGCTTTTTGAATCAAATGATTGTTCAAATCCATTCAACGATGCTAATTGAATCATATGAAAGTCAAGCACATTCAAACAAATCTTTTTGAATCAACTGAAAGTCAAATGCAATTAAATAAAAAGTAATTAAATCAAGTGAAAGTCAATTACATTTAAACAAAGCTTTTTAAATCAAATGAAAGTTAAATGAATTCAAAAAAGCTAATGAATCAAGTGAAAGTCTAGGTAAATTCAAACAAAGCTTTTTGAATCAAATGACATGTCAAATGCATTATCAAACGATGCTAATCGAATCAAATATGAAAGTCAAAACACATTCAAACACAAAGCTTTTTGAATCAAATGAAAGTCATATGCATTCAACAAAGCTAATTGAATCAAATGAAAGTCAATGGCATTCTAACAAACCTAATTGAATCAAACGTAAAGTCAAAATAGGCAATTCTAACAAACACTAATTGAATCAAATGAAAGTCAACCACATTCAAACAAAGCTAATTGAATCAAATGAAAGTTAACCACATTCAAACAAAGCTAATTTAAATCAAGTGAAATTCAAACACATTCAAACAAAGCTTTTTGAATCCAAAGAAAGTCAAATGAGTTCAAAAAAGCTAATTGAATCAAGTGAAAGTCAAACAAATTCAAACGATAGCTTTTTGAATCAAATAATTGTCAAATGCATTCAACTTGATACTAATTGAATCATATGAAAGTCAAACACATTCAAACAAATCTTTTTGAATCAAATGAAAGTCAAATGCATTCAACAATCAAATTGAATCACTTAAAAGTCAACCACATTCAAACAAAGCTAATTAAATCCAATGGAAGGCAAACACATTCAAACAAAGCTATTTGAATCAAATGAAAGTCAAACACATTCAAACAATGCTATCTGAATCAAATGAAAGTCAAATGCATTCAAAAAAGACAATTAAATCAAACGAAAGTCAAACACATTCAGACAAAGCTAATTGCATCAAATGAAAGTCAAAAACATTCAAACAAAGCTAATTAAATCATATGAAAGTCAAATGCTTTCAAAAAAGCTAATTGAATCAACTAAAAGTCCAAAGAATTCAAACAAAGCTTTTTGAATCAAATGATTGTCAAATGCATTCAACGAGGCTAATTGAATCATATGACAGTCAAACAAAACTTTTTGAATCAAATGAAAGTCAAATGCATTCAACAAAGCAAATTGACTCAATTGAAAGTTAACCACATTCAAGCAAAGCTAATTGAATCAAATGAAAGTCAAACACATTTAAACAAAGCTATTTGAACCAAATGAAAGTCAAACACATTCAAGAAATGCTATTTGAATCAAATGAAAGTCAAACGCATTCAAAAAAGGTATTTAAATCAAGTGAAAGTCAAAAAATTCAAACAAAGCTTTGAATCAAATTAAAGTCAAACAAATTCAAACAAGCTTTTTGAATTAAATGAAAGTCAAATGCATTAAACAAAGCTAATTGATTCAAATGAAAGTCAATCACATTCAAAAAAGCTAATTTAATCAAATGAAAATCAAACACATTCAAACAAAGCTTTTCAATCAAATGAAATTCAAATGCATTCAAATAGCGATTTGAATCAAGTGAAAGTCAAACAAAGCTTTTTGAATCAAATGATTGTCAAATCCATTCAACGATGCTAATTGAATCATATGAAAGTCAAGCACATTCAAACAAATCTTTTTGAATCAACTAAAAGTCAATGCAATTAAAAAAGTAATTAAATCAAGTGAAAGTCAAACATTTAAACAAAGCTTTTAAATCAAATGAAAGTTAAATGCATTCAACGCTTAAATCAAATGAAAGTCAAACACATTCAAACAAGCTAATTGCATCAAATTCAAACAATTCACAAAGTTTTTTAATAAAATAAAAGTCAATGCATTCAATAATTTAATCAGTGAAAGTCAACACATTCAAACAAAGCTGTGAAGTCAACACATTCACAAAGCTAATTGAATCAAATGAAATCAAACACATTCGAACAAAGCTTTTTGAATCAAAGAAAGTTAAATGATTCAAAAAAGCTAATTGAATCAAGTGAAAGTCAAAATTCAAACAAAGCTTTTTGAATCTGTCAAATGAACGATTGAATCAAATGAAAGTCCATTCAAAGCGATGCAAACACATTCAAGAAATGCTATTTGAATCAAATGATCAAACGCATTCAAAACAAGCATTCATTTTGAATCAAACAAACAATTCAAACAAAGCTTTTTGAATCAAATGCATTAAACAAAGCTAATTGATTCAAATGAAAGTCAATCACATTCAAACAAAGCTAATTTAATCAAATGAAAATCAAACATTCAAACAAAGCTTTTCAATCAAATGAAATTCAAATGCATTCAAAATAGCGATTTGAATCAAGTGAAAGTCAAACAAAGCTTTTTGAATCAAATGTTTGTCAAATCCATTCAACGATGCTAATTGAATCATATGAAAGTCAAGCCATTCAAACAAATCTTTTTGAATCAACTGAAAGTCAAATGCAATTAAAAAAAGTAATTAAATCAAGTGAAAGTCAATTACATTTAAACAAAGCTTTTAAATCAAATGAAAGTTAAATGAATTCAAAAAATAATTGAATCAAGTGAAAGTCTAGGTAATTCAAACAAAGTTTTTTGAATCAAATGACTGTCAAATGCGTTCAACGATGCTAATTGAATCAAATGAAAGTCAAACACATTCAAACAAAGCTTTTTGAATCAAATGAAAGTCAAATGCATTCAACAAAGCTAATTGAATCAAATGAAAGTCAATGGCATTCTAACAAACCTAATTGAATCAAACGAAAGTCAATGGCATTCTAACAAACCTAATTGAATCAAATGAAAGTCAACCACATTCAAACAAAGCTAATTGAATCAAATGAAGTTAACCACATTCAACAAAGCTAATTAAATCAAGTGAAATTCAAACACATTCAAACAAAGCTTTTTGAATCCAAAGAAAGTCAAATGAGTTCAAAAAGCTAATTGAATCAAGTGAAAGTCAAACAAATTCAAACGTAGCTTTTTGAATCAAATGATTGTCAAATGCATTCAACGATACTAATTGAATCATATGAAAGTCAAACACATTCAAACAAATCTTTTTGAATCAAATGAAAGTCAAATGCATTCAACAATCAAATTGAATCACTTAAAAGTCAACCACATTCAAACAATCTAATTAAATCCAATGGAAGGCAAACACATTCAAACAAAGCTATTTGAATCAAATGAAAGTCAAACACATTCAAACAATGCTATCTGAATCAAATGAAAGTCAAATGCATTGAAAAAAGATAATTAAATCAAACGAAAGTCAAACACATTCAGACAAAGCTAATTGCATCAAATGAAAGTCAAAAACATTCAAACAAAGCTAATTAAATCATATGAAAGTCAAATGCTTTCAAAAAGCTAATTGAATCAACTAAAAGTCCAAAGAATTCAAACAAAGCTTTTTGAATCAAATGATTGTCAAATGCATTCAACGAGGCTAATTGAATCATATGACAGTCAAACAAAACTTTTTGAATCAAATGATAGTCAAATGCATTCAACAAAGCAAATTGACTCAATTTGAAAGTTAACCACATTCAAGCAAAGCTAATTGAATCAAATGAAAGTCAAACACATTTTAAACAAAGCTATTTGAACCAAATGAAAGTCAAACACATTCAAGAAATGCTATTTGAATCAAATGAAAGCAAACGCATTCAAAAAAGGTATTTAAATCAAGTGAAAGTCAAAAACATTCAAACAAAGCTATTTGAATCAAATTTAAAGTCAAACAAATTCAAACAAAGCTTTTTGAATTAAATGAAAGTCAAATGCATTAAACAAAGCTAATTGATTCAAATGAAAGTCAATCACATTCAAACAAAGCTAATTTAATCAAATGAAATCAAACACATTCAAACAAAGCTTTTTCCAATCAAATGAAATTCAAATGCATTCAAAATAGCGATTTGAATCAAGTGAAAGTCAAACAAAGACTTTTTGAATCAAATGATTGTCAAATCCATTCAACGATGCTAATTGAATCATATGAAAGTCAAGCACATTCAAACAAATCTTTTTTGAATCAACTTGAAAGTCAAATGCAATTAAAAAAAAAGTAATTAAATCAAGTGAAAGTCAATTACATTTAAACAAAGCTTTTAAATCAAATGAAAGTTAAATGAATTCAAAAAAGCTAATTGAATCAAGTGAAAGTCAAGGTAATTCAAAACAAAGTTTTTGAATCAAATGACTGTCAAATGCGTTCAACGATGGTAATTGAATCAAAATGAAAGTCAAACACATTCAAACAAAGCTTTTTGAATCAAATGAAAGTCATATGCATTCAACAAAGCTAATTGAATCAAATGAAAGTCAATGGCATTCTAACAAACCTAATTGAATCAAACGAAAGTCAATGGCATTCTAACAAACCTAATTGAATCAAATTGAAAGTCAACCACATTCAAACAAAGCTAATTGAATCAAATGGAAGTTAACCACATTCAAAACAAAAGCTAATTTAAATCAAGTGAAATTCAAACACATTCAAACAAAGCTTTTGAATCCAAAGAAAGTCAAATGAGTTCAAAAAAGCTAATTGAATCAAGTGAAAGTTCAAACAAATTTCAAACATAGCTTTTTGAATCAAATGATTGTCAAATGCATTCAACGATACTAATTGAATCATATGAAAGTCAAACACATTCAAACAAATCTTTTTGAATCAAATGAAAGTCAAATGCATTCAACAATCAAATTGAATCACTTAAAAGTCAACCACATTCAAACAAAGCTAATTAAATCCAATGGAAGGCAAACACATTCAAACAAAGCTATTTGAATCAAATGAAAGTCAAACACATTCAAACAATGCTATCTGAATCAAATGAAAAGTCAATGCATTCAAAAAAGATAATTAAATCAAACGAAAGTCAAACACATTCAGACAAAGCTAATTGCATCAAATGAAAGTCAAAAACATTCAAACAAAGCTAATTAAATCATATGAAAGTCAAATGCTTTCAAAAAAGCTAATTGAATCAACTAAAAGTCCAAAGAATTCAAACAAAGCTTTTTGAATCAAATGATTGTCAAATGCATTCAACGAGGCTAATTGAATCATATGACAGTCAAACAAACTTTTTGAATCAATTGAAAGTCAAATGCATTCAACAAAGCAATTGACTCAATTGAAAGTTAACCACATTCAAGCAAAGCTAATTGAATCAAATGAAAGTCAAACACATTTAAACAAAGCTATTTGAACCAAATGAAAGTCAAACACATTCAAGAAATGCTATTTGAATCAAATGAAAGTCAAACGCATTCAAAAAAGGTATTTAAATCAAGTGAAAGTCAAAAACATTCAAACAAAGCTATTTGAATCAAATTAAAGTCAAACAAATTCAAACAAAGCTTTTTGAATTAAATGAAAGTCAAATGCATTAAACAAAGCTAATTGATTCAAATGAAAGTCAATCACATTCAAACAAAGCTAATTTAATCAAATGAAAATCAAACACATTCAAACAAAGCTTTTTCAATCAAATGAAATTCAAATGCATTCAAAATAGCGATTTGAATCAAGTGAAAGTCAAACAAAGCTTTTTGAATCAAATGATTGTCAAATCCATTCAACGATGCTAATTGAATCATATGAAAGTCAAGCACATTCAAACAAATCTTTTTGAATCAACTGAAAGTCAAATGCAATTAAATAAAAGTAATTAAATCAAGTGAAAGTCAATTACATTAAACAAAGCTTTTAAATCAAATGAAAGTTAAATGAATTCAAAAAAGCTAATTGAATCAAGTGAAAGTCAAATTCAAACAAAGCTTTTTGAATCAAATGATGTCAAATGCGTTCAACGATGCTAATTGAATCAAATGAAAGTCAAACACATTCAAACAAAGCTTTTTGAATCAAATGAAAGTCCATTCAACAAATCAAATTGAATCACTTAAAAGTCAACCACATTCAAACAAAGCTAATTAAATCCAATGGAAGGCAAACACATTCAAACAAAGCTATTTGAATCAAATGGAAGTCAAACACATTCAAACAATGCTATCTGAATCAAATGAAAGTCAAATGCATTTAAAAAAAGTAATTAAATCAAACGAAAGTCAAACACATTCAGACAAAGCTAATTGCATCAAATGAAAGTCAAAAACATTCAAACAAAGCTAATTAAATCATATGAAAGTCAAATGCTTTCAAAAAAGCTAATTGAATCAAACAAAAAGTCCAAAGAATTCAAACAAAGCTTTTTGAATCAAATGATTGTCAAATGCATTCAACGAGGCTAATTGAATCATATGACAGTCAAACAAAACTTTTTGAATCAAATGAAAGTCAAATGCATTCAACAAGCAAATTGACTCAATTGAAAGTTAACCACATTCAAGCAAAGCTAATTGAATCAAATGAAAGTCAAACACATTTAAACAAAGCTATTTGAACCAAATGAAAGTCAAACACATTCAAGAAATGCTATTTGAATCAATGAAAGTCAAACGCATTCAAAAAAGGTATTTAAATCAAGTGAAAAAAACATTCAAAAAAAGCTATTTGAATCAATTAAAGTCAAACACATTCAAACAAAGCTTTTTGAATTAAATGAAAGTCAAATAAATTAAACAAAGCTAATTGATTCAAATGAAAGTCAATCACATTCAAACAAAGCAATTTAATCAAATAAAAATCAAACACATTCAAACAAAGCTTTTTCAATCAAATGAAATTCAAATGCATTCAAAATAGCGATTTGAATCAATGAAAGTCAAACAAACTTTTTGAATCAATGATTGAAATCCATTCAACGATGCTAATTGAATCATATGAAAGTCAAGCACATTCAAACAAATCTTTTTGAATCAACTGAAAGTCATATGTAATTAAAAAAAGTAATTAAATCAAGTGAAAGTCAAACACATTTAAACAAAGCTTTTTAAATCAAATGAAAGTTAAATGCATTAAACAAAGCTTATTGAATCAAATGAAAGTCAAACACATTCAAACAAAGCTAATTGCATCAAATGAAAGTCAAACACATTCGGACAAAGCTTTTTTAATTAAATAAAAGTTAAATGCATTCAAAAAAGCTAATTTAATCTAGTGAAAGTCAAAAACATTCAAACAAAGCTTTTTAATTAAGTGATTGTCAAGTGCATTCAAGCTAATTAAATCAAATGAAAGTCAAACACATTCGAACAAAGCTTTTTGAATCAAATAAAAGTTAAATGCATT
>NW_018744050.1:0-36166 GCF_001683475.1 Chenopodium quinoa | reverse complement strand
TTTAGTATATATATAGATAAATATGATAATTTTTATTTTATGGAACAAGCATGGCCTGTATGTTTCTACTTTGAATAGAATTTTTTTCATTATCAATAATATGTTGTGCACTAATTTTTCAAAATTATGTAGCTGTTTTTTTTATAGATTAACTAGCTTTTTGGGCCCGGGCGATGCCCTGGATAATTACAGGGAAACGAACATTAATATACGTTGTAATGTATGATTTAATTTTCTTGTAATTAAATATGCTGTTCATATTGTCATTTGCTAAATATTAATTTTTTATTCAAAAGATTGCATAAATAATAACATAGCTTGGGTGGTAAAATACTTAGTTTTAGAATAATAGAGGTTGTGGGTTCAATTCTTATGGAGAATTTTTTTTTTAATTATGAAGAGTGCATGACATGGAATGAAAAACAAATGGAACGAGAGCCATCTGACATAATGAATAGTTGAATAGATGACGTGGCGTAGTAAGAAGAGTTTACGTGACACGCGAACGTTCTTAGGAACGCCTTTTAATAGTTTAGTATAGATTTGTAGAAAGGTGCTTATATATTAACTTTTTTTTTTTCAAAGAAATACCTTATATGTTCAAGGTGGTGAAAAAGTTTCTTATAAGTCACTTTTTGTTGTGAAGAGGGACTTTATGTTGGAATATGACCATTGACTTTACTTTTCCGTTGTATATATAGACAACAAAAATTACTATTGGCTTTCCATGATATTTTTTTTTTTAAACTTACCTAAGGAGATTATATTTATATGTACATAGAATTCATAAAGTTACTATTTTCTATAATGGTAAGAAGTATATGATTGTATTTTCATGAGATTCAGTAAATGTTCAAAACTTGCGGTATTTTTTTTCTTGGGATTATTGTACTACCTCCTTTACAATGTACAACTTGATAGAAGTAGTTCGGTTGTAATGAGTCGAGACAACCGAGTGTTATCTTATTCAAGTTCATGTTTATTTCCTGAGGTGAGTCCGACCACAATCCCAAACTTTCAAAATTCTGTAAAAGTTCATCTCAAAATCTTATTGAAGTCAGCTCCTTTAGTAAACAGTTTGTGAATGGCTCGTTTATTAAACGATATGATAAAAAAGCATTTCATGAACGAACTTAATACTTCCTCCGTTTTCTTTTACTTGCAACACTTCCCTAAAAAGGAAAATGTCACAATACTTGCAACACACTATAAAAGGAAAGTTACTTTAGAGAAAAACTATAATATTTCCCTTATTTAAAGCACATGACCCACTAAATTACACTCCTAACAATCACTCATTTCATTTTAAAGTGTATTATATCATGTAAACCCCACATTTCTTAAATACCGTGAAAAAGTGTGTGTTGCATCTAAAAAAACGGAGGAAATATTAAACAAGCTTTGTACTATTGACATTTAAAAATCTCAAAATAAGCATAGTAATTAAATCTTTATTGTAAACTTAAGAAATAAATTAACAATTGTGAATTAATCATAAATTTATAAAGGATTATAAGTGACAATTTATATCATAGCTACATTCCACTTACAAGAACTAAATTTGCAGTCTTTGAGATATCGCATCTAAGGCCCATCTTATTCCTTTTGGCTTATTATTTGCTGCTTCGTTAACTTTATTGTCCTCTTAGATTATGTTTCATAAATTTGTAAAAATAGAATTGAGCAATAATGGAGCTTGTTCATGAATGTAAATATTGAGTAAGCAACTCATGAACATAGATTCACGATCGAGTAGTTCATGAAGATAAATAAAAACGAATAGTTCATGAACATTAATAAATAAGATGTTCATGAACTTATATGAAAGAGCATGTCTATATTCGTATTCAAGCTCATTTATTAAACAAGCTTCAAAAATTGTTTTAAACTCGGATCATTTGTTAAATACATAAACATGAACGAGCTTTAAATTACATAGTAAGTATCAGGAATTAGAATAAGGTTAAATTATATGGTATATAAAAGCATTTTATGAAAATATCAATCAATCTGTTAATCATCTTTGGCACCATTGAAGAATTGTGTTTCATGAATTGGCAACATTCTAGCGTAGGGTTTGTCTGGAAAATTATCAATCAATATTAACCATTTAGATATACTACCTTCATCTTTTTAGTTGGGACATTTTGTGAGAAACTACCTTTTAAAGTATTTTTTTTTTTTTGCGAGAAAACTACCTTATAAAAAAAATGTTGTAAAAAACTACCTTATAATAGCTAAATGTTGTAAGATACTACCCTTGGTCGGAAAGTGAGAGTTGACTTAATTTTTCCGGCGTTGACCTAGTCATGTGCCGGTCACGTAACGTTTAATTCATCTTTCTCCATTTTTTCCCCTAATTTCCCCCGAGCCTATCCATATAATACCCAAGATGAATTAAATGTCATGTGACCGGCACATGACTTGGTAAACACCGGAAAAATTTAGTCAACTCTCACTTTCCGACCAAGGGTAGTATCTTACAACATTTAGCTTTTTATAAGGTAGTTTTTTTCCAACTTTTTTTTTATAAGGTAGTTTCTCGCAAAAAAATTGCTTTAAAAGGTAGTTTCTTACAAAATGTCCTTTTAGTTGACACGTTTTGACTTTAGCACTATTGACACATTCTTTTTTGATCGTGTTTTGTGCATTATACGTAATAAAAAAAATATAGTCATGTGGTATCTTCTTATATTCATCACGATACATATTTTCCAAATATTTCTTATCGGTAATTAAATATATTAATGGTTAAATTTGTGCATTGGGAAACATGACTAAAAAAACGTGTCAGCTAAAAAGAAATGGAGGATGTAATAGATTTTAGAAAAAATTGGCTCAAACAATAACACAAACTATTGCTTCAATGCACTCAATATAGCACAAACTTTAGGTTGACCAATGCGTCACAAACTTTAGGGATTAGGTGCCGTAAGCAGCATAAATTATTTTCGGTGTCAGAGATTCCACCCCCTCCCCTTCATGTGACTACTATATTCTTTGTATGTAATTGGGATTTGTCAAAGTTTAATGCAGTTCTTTTTTCCTGATTTAAATTAGCATGCACTTTTATCATCAATCCAAGCTTTAAAACATCAAATCAAAATAAGTTTTAGTAGGCTATGCAGGACCCCAAAACCTCTAATTTAACTCATTTCCTCATAAATGAAATGGTCAATTTTGAGCACTAAAATATCTTCAAACTACAAATTCTATTTTTCTTTTAGTTTTTTCTCATATGATTCAGTCTTTGACAAGAAAGATTATTGAACAATTTCTTGTTAATTATTATTTATAAGAGAAGCTATTGTGTGAGGCTTAGCTTGGCTCACCGAGAGCTTTTTGAGGCAAGCCTTAAAAACACTAACCCGGCTTAGAGATTATATCATCTAGGTAATTGATGATACCATAAACACAATAGATCAGATGATATCATCCAACATATAAATGATATAGATTTGAAATATGAAATCATACAACTAATAGATACATGATAATTACAAGACTGGAAATGTCCCCCTACTAAAATAGGAAAGATGACTTTGTTGTTTACAAAGCATCTCGTAGAGCGAGACTGTAAAAATACATGGTCGTGCTCGGATGAATTTTAGAAATAATCTGTTTATTGACAGTCGGACTCGAAATCGAGAAACACTTCTAGACGTAATAAGGATGACAAATAAAATCTTACCTTATAGTTCATGAAAGGGCATTAAGCGACATAGGAAAAGGGTTATACACTAAAAGCACACTTGTCCGGAAGGACAAGTGGGAGATTGAAAGGAATAATGTCCTTCGAACAAATGTATTATTCTGATAGTGGGTTAAGAATTATTAGAAAGCTAATATATTCAGTAAGGTCAAGTGATGGGAATGTCTGGGTGGAGACTGCTTCCGATTAGTAATATTAATGCATAATTAATATTACTGCTTAATCTTGATTGAACCCTTTGGGTCACACCCAAGCAACCAACGAGCCGAAGCGACAAATTAATTCGTACGGAATTAAAGAGTCGATTGAGTAATATTCATTTAGACGTCAAAAATTCGAGCATAGAGCGTCAAAATCGAGCGTCGAAAGTCGAGTCGAAAATAATAAAAGATGAGAAGTGCAAATAGTAATAAATCAACATTTTTCCCAAAATACCCCTAGCATCGGAGTGCCTTGAGCAGTCCGAGTGCTAGGGGCACAATGCGTAGCATGGTGGCCAGCATGCGCACCAAGCTAAGCCTTGGCTGGCTGGTGCGTGCTAGCGCACCAATGCTAACAGCCAAGGCAAGCCTCGATACCAAGGAGCAGCAGCAGCCTGCACTTGGAGTGCGCGGCATGCTGGCCTCAAGCAACAGCAGCCCGCACTTAGAGTGCGAGGCTTGCTGGCTGAGAGCAGCAGCATCCCGCAACTCCAAGGTACGGGTGGCTGGGCCGAGACCAAGGGAGGAATATATGGGAAGCCCATTTGGGAGCCTTGATTCCCAAGTGGGAGAGGACATGTGGCGCAAGGTGAGGGAGAGATAGAGTGGAGAGCAAGTTTGGTCCCCTCTCTCCAAGTGGTCCTCACTTGCTCTCTCATGTATAGTTGACACTTGTTGATTTATTACTAGCTTGCTTAAATAATTTTATTTTACCTTTAAAATAAAATGTGAAAATCTCATTATCCCACATTGATGGGAGAGACAATCATACTCTAATCATTTCCTATAAATACCCAAGTAAGGGCATTGGAAATGATGCTTGAGTAAGAGTTAGAAAAGGGATCACTAGTAGTGAAAATCTCTGAACTCAAGAGTTGGAAAAGGTATCACATTTTGTGAAAGCCTTTGAACTCAATTACTCGGGTTTATCGGTCGGGTCTTGCTAACCCCAAGACATTGGACCTAGTCGGTGATCGTTGGTGCGGGTGGATCATCGTTGGAGGCTTCGTAATTTTGAAGCTAGCTTTCAAGTAAGAGCCCAAGTGGTCGGGTAAAGCACGCTCCAAAAGGTAATATTTTTATCTTAATCTTGTTATTAAGTTAATTATGTTTATGGTTTTATTTATTGCGAGTGCGGTCTTGTTTTCGGTTTTGTTTCCGCGGTGAGTCGGACTCACCAAACCCCAACACAAGCTAAATTGAAGGGGTTATAGTAGAGAGTTTATTAGTAAGGGAACCATTGAGATTGGTCCAAATACTATCAACAACTTGTTTGAAGCTCAGGTGTAGGTACCATAATGATTCCATTTTAAAAGATCTAGGTACAGGGGTGGTGCTTACAAAGGGGTCTGTGGAGAGAAGGATGGGGCAGTGGTCAGAGCTTTCTCTATGAAGGTGGAGGACAGAGATTTGGGGGAAAGCTTGGATCCAAACACAGTTGATCCAGGCTTTATCCAGTCATTTCATAATAGGTCTGACCCTCCTTTTATTGGACCAGGTGAACTTTTTTCCACAAAAATCAGCATCAATTAGGCCACAAGTAGACATACATTCCACATACTTATTAACTCTTCTAATTCTGACTGGTTTACCTCCTAACTTTTCAGCTTGGGAGGTAACCTCATTGAAGTCACCAATCATTATCCAAGGTATGTTGATATTCTCACTAATTTTAACCAAATCATCCCAAGTACAACAACGAGACTTAAACTTAGTACTAACATAAATTGCAGAGATAAAGAAAGAGAAATTTGTTACCTTTACTACACCATGGATTGCATGAAGGTCTCTGCCCACTAATGGAAAGTCAACGGAAGCAGAGTTCCAGAGTTGCAAAATTCCACCAGACAATCCCTCATGTTTGGCTAGGAAATGTTTGTCAAAGGGTAGGGGTATGATTATGTGTTGAGTATGGGCTTTAGAGGCCTTGGTTTCAGAGATTAAAAGGATATCGAGATGGTGTTCAGCAATGATGTGTTCAACGTGGGGGATGAATGTTCCACGGGCAATCCCTCTTGCATTCCAAGAAACAATGATCATGGGTTCAGGTAGTGGTCCGGCTTGAAAGAATTCCTTCCAAATTCTGTGGCTGGTCTGAGGGCCTAGGTGGAGAAATTTTTTTGTAGGTCGCTGAAAAGGTGATTGTTGGAAATTTTGAAGGTTGCTTCTATGAGGAAGTCCCCTGAGTCCACATCTGGGATGCAGGTTGCTTTTACGTGGAGTTTCAGGGCCTCCCTTTGGATCTGGAGGATGATCAGGGAGTCGATTGTATTGGCCATGGTCAGCTTGAGTGGCTCGGAGGTCAGTGTAAAGATAGTTTGCAACTAAGGGAGGGTTGGCGTGGGATCTACTAAGAAAGCCAATTGAGGATGTATAACCCAAGGGAGGTTCTCCCTTTGTGCTAAAATCATCTACCATCGCATAAAGACTTCCAAGAAGGGACAGATTGCCTTGAGGACTTGAAGATCTGGGAGGTGAGTAGGATAAATGCTTCCTTCTAGTCTGTGAGCCATCATAAGCTCTTGGTGAGGTGCGTCCACAAAATGTGGGTTAAGGATGAAGTGTATGATCTGAGAATTCGTGAGCTTGAGCCATTTTGATGGGGTTTTGAGAAGAAATTCCATTTCAATGACCCTTCATTCCAGATACTAGGGAATTGGCGGGTCGAGACAAACGTTCTGGTTTGGAGTGGCTTTTGCTACCTCTGTCAGAACAGGGAGTGGCAGCGCCAGAGGTCAGAATGGCAGGGAGTATCTTGGATTTTGTCGGTTGAACCTGAGTAGGTACTGAATAAGTCTCAATGGCATCGCCACCTCTTCCGATTTTGATTTGCTCCCGAACTGGACCGGACATACCCCTTCAAAAAATTCGTCAAACTCGTTTGATGATACCACCTTTTTGGAGCACTTTTGGCTTGGTTTTTGTAATGGAGAAAGGATTTTGGAATTTGGAAGGGATGGAGGTGGTGGCAATATTAAATAAGTCTGGTTGACTTTGTGAGTTAGGGTTGAGAGGAGTTGTGATTTTTAAAAAATTATCTCCAGACATCTTACTTTAGGAACATCCAATGGTTAGGGTTTGAGGAGAAGGATCAACGTCAAGAACCTGGGAAGATCCAACGGTTGGGGTTTAAGGAGAAGGATCAACGGTTGAGGTTTGAGGAGAAGGATCAACAACTTGGGTATAGTAAGAGAATCTTGATTGTTTGATCTAACGGCTGGGGAGCTTTGAGAGGTTTGGACCACAACATGACCTAAAAGATCAGGGTTTTACAAGGGTTTTGGAGTGGGCCGATTAGGTAGCTGGGCCACTCTCTCTTTTGGTGCTAGATTTGAATTCTGGCCAGAGGAGTTTTTTCCAGAATTGGAAATTTCGTGCTTCTTTGCCTTTTTACTTAATAAAGGAATCCATTCCCGTCCTATTCAATTTTAGCCTCCATAGCTTCCGACGGACGGCGGCCTTGGTCTGGGGCGATTGAAGGTGATTTTGCGATCAGTTTCGGGCAAGCCGCTTTCTTGTGATCGAACGCACTGCAGTAGGAGCAGATGGGGAGCTCAAACAGATAGACTATCTTTTGGTAGTGGATTCCAATCCAAATTGAGGATTTCTTTCCTACATCTGGATCCATAATAACAAGAATTTTCATTTCCTGTAATCTATTCGAACTAAATTGCGACATATCAATCTTAGCAAAAATGCCAAATGTATTTCCAATTTTTTCCAAAACAGAGAGGTTCTAGAATTCCACTGGTAGTTCTGTTAAGGAAATCTAAATAGGGAGAAATTAGAATTTCACTTCCGAAGCTCAAAACCCTGGCGTCCAAGGTTGGACATGGACGAGGTGTTTACCTACAAACCAGGGTCCTCCCCCGCTTATGGCTAACTGTTCCTCTTTGGAGCGAATTTTGAAGTTTTAATAGCCTTTGCCAAGGGTATATGATTGGGCATCGGATTTCATATTCCATGCTTTGGACAGGGATTAAAACATAAACTTGAAGGAAAAGGACTTCCCCATGGTTTTGAAAATGATTTAATTAATCCAAAGAGATACACTTCAAGAAAATAACATTTTCGTAGCGATTATTTTAACCTTTAGTATCGATTGTAATTGCAACAAAAAGCTTTCCCAACGGATGGTCATTTGATACAATATCTCCCGTTGCCTTATCCTTTAGTAGTGGTTTTCAATATCGCTGGGGTTGGCCTCAATAATTGATACAAAAAACTATATCCAATCGTGGTGATTATTGTAGAGATTACAATCGCTATAAATGTTTAATTCATTTTCTTCAAAAAGACAAATCATGCGTATAATCTTTACAAGATTCGAACATGCAACCTCAAACTTTTATATTAAATGTTTCACCAATAAGCTATGACATATATATTTTATGTATTCTTTGTTAAACAATATTTATATATCTAGTTTTGAAAAGGCTTTTCGTATCGATTTTTCCACTAGTAGAAAATACATAATGGCAAGCGGTTCAAACCCCCTAATGGGAAGCGATTCTGAACCGCATGCCCTTAGGGAGCTTGCCAATTGGTCTTTAAAATGGCAAGCGGTTCAGAACCGCTTGCCAATTGTAGTGAAAGGGCAGCGGTTTTGGCGCCAAACCGCTGCCCATCAGGGGTATTAAAAATAAAAATAAATTTTTTTTGGGTTTTTTAAATTAAATTGATACATAATCAAACCAAATGTAAAAAAATTAATATTTTTAGTAATTAATTGTTATAATATTACAATTTCTTATTTTCAATTACAAAAAAAAATTAACAAAAAAATTGAAATAATTACAATTTCTGATAGCTCTTTTGTCAAAAAAAAAAATTACAATTTGTTATTTCCAACCACCAAACACCACCAGCCACCACCCACAACAACAGCCACCACCAAAAAAAAACCACCAACCACCAGCCACCACCCCACACCACCAGCACCAAGACCCCCTAGCCACTCACCCACCACGACCCCCACCCAAACCACGACTATACCAAGCACCAAATCGTTTTATGAAAGTTTAATATTAGATATATGAATTTGTGATAGCTAACTAGTGTGTTTCCTGGACAATGTTCTAATTATTGTTTAGCTACTCCCTCTGTCCCATATAAAAATTATATCGTAGTCGTCGACTACGCACGACTATACTAAGGGATTAAATCTGAACCGTTGATTTATTAGTTGTCTAATCATAGCCACCCAATCCAACACCTAAGCTACACAATCATCCAAGGATTGTTTGGTTACTTTTTTGTTGTTTTATACATATGAATATATTTTTTTCATTAAAATCGAAAAAATTTAAATATTTCATCTTCAACCTAAATCATCTTTCACATTATTAATATTTTATGTCATCTTCATCCTAAAACCTTCAGCTTCAACCAAAACATTCATTCTCCAAAAAAACTAACAATTATGATTTAAAAATTTATTAATGTGTTGTTTCGTTAAATAATTAAGGATTAAAAATAAATTAGTTACACATAATTAGTTTCATCTTTAATTTTCATCATCAATAATGTTAAACTCAACCATTATCAATGGATTATTAAAAGAAAAATCTCCATTGCCAACCTTAACTTTTATCATCAATTTCAAACTTCATTCATCAATAATGTGAAATTAGTAGTAAAAAAATGATAATCATTACATTAATATCTATGTTTTTTTAGTCAATATAAATTGTAATATGACATCAATTACATGTTTTATGTCTAAGCCCACATTGATGAACATCAAGGATTACCAATTAAATATATTCCAAAAAAAAAACAAAAAAAAAAAATCGGAAAACATGCCTGATAAGAGTATCTTTTAGTCTTCAAGTCTCCACCATCTTTACCTTAAGATAGGATCATGATATTTTAAAAATATTTTCAAAGGATAATTTTCTTTATATTTCAAAAACACTTTACGTATATTATTTATACATGGATTTTTTTTACTATTTTTGCATACATTGAAATACTTAATTAAATTTGTTCGAAAAAAAAAACTTAATTATTTATATTGGAATATTCAAATTTAATTAATTTTTCACATAACAAATTCTAACTATGTTTAATTAATAATTATTAAGAACTAACATTGTTGTGACTTAGGAATATCTTAAAATCTTTTCATCTTTGCCAATAGTTAATCACTCATCATATTTCACTTAATAATATCTTGTTTCTTTCTTTTACCGTTTTTCTACAACATAAATCCTCAAAAAGAATCCGAATACAAATTTAAACCTTTGTGATTCATGATTTAAGGTGGAATATCCCAATATATTTTCATCTTTGCCTATAATAAGTATATTACCCATTATTTTTTATTAAAAAAAAAGAAAATTATTTAAAACACCAGATTTTTTTTTGGAGGAAAAGCGAGAGATGATTACGATAAGGTTAATCTATTTAATTTAAAATTATAATAAGGTTAATCTATTTAAATTAAAGATATAAAAAATTACTATTATTGGTTGTGATGTATAGTCAAATTAAAATTAGGGGTGGAGGTTTATCAGTTGGTAATTTATTATATTATGTTGTTAATAATACTAAAAAAAGGTTGAAAAAAATGTCTAACTTTGATGTTTTTTTTAAAAAAAGCAAAAAAAAAAAAATCTTTAGGGTTCGTTTGACATCGCTATGGTTTTTTGGTTTTTGGTTGTTTTTTGTTTTTTTAAAGTATATTATATATGTCACATAATGAAATAAAAATTATTTAGACTTATTAAAATCATGATAATTTTGAAAACTGGCAACAAAAAAAGTGGAAACACCTTTTTCTTGTTTCCTGTTTTTGTTTTTAGTTTTACAAAAAACGGAAACTGAAAACCAAAAATGATACCAAACGATGCCTAAGTTGTAAGTTAGATCATTATAATCAATATTTCGCATTTAGATATCATCAATTTCATTTTGGGCGTATGAAAATTTTGAATGTCATTAGTCAATTAGAACGATTGACAAATACAAGACTTTATTAATTAAAATATAGATCACGTTCGATGTATACAATGTTTTCCGTTTTGGGTATTCCTAAGTTATATGTGAGCGTACCTTAAACGAAGTGGTTCAATTTTTTTATTTATTTTACAAAATATAGAAGTATATGGTTATTTTGGATAATCACATCCATTTTTAGAACTCCTGGATAGATTTATTGTCACTCTATGTAACTGAGGTCTCATCAGCATAATCACGGTTATTATTAAAGTAGAAAGTCTGAATTTAAATGCTGAAATTAACTTCTCGGCCAAAACATTACTTGTTACATAACAATCCTTGTTTAGATTTAGATAGCATTTATTGTGAATTAATGGAGGGATATACGAAAACATATTGAGGAATTGAGTGGATGAAGTGGCACAATAAGGAGCTGAGTGAGTGTACTGTCATGGTGTAGTAAGGGGGCCTACATTGCGTAGAGACGTTTTTAGGAACACCTTTTAATATATTAATAGTATGGATTCAGGCTTTAATTTCTAATTTGAAAAGAATTGTGATTAACTTATATTATGAGACCTTATTTAGATAGAGTGACAATTAATCTAGTCAAGATTACGAAATATGAATGTGAATATACGAAATAATTGTATTAATATTAATTTATGTATTTTGTAAAAAAAGAAAAAAAAAAGAATTGAACCCCTCTGTTTTAGTTACGCCTAAATATAAATTAGGTATATCCAAATTTCCAAAAGTGACAACTTAGGGCCTGTTCACATTTACTTAATTTCAGTTCAGTTAAGCTCTAATCAGTTCAGTTCAGTTCAGCTCTCATCAGTTCAGTTCAATTCAGTTCAGTTTAGCTCTTAATTTTCCTCTCTCATAAAGTATTCATTTCAGCTCGATCAATTCAGTTCAGTTCAGTTTAGTTCAGTAAATGTGAACATGCCCTTAATCTAGATAGAGTGACAATGAATCTAGTCAAGATTACTAAATACGTATGTGAATATCCCAAATAACCGTATTAATATATATTTATGTATTTTGTACCAAAAAAAAAATTGAACCACTTTGTTTTAGGGAAGCCGATATATAACTTAGGTATACCCCAAAATGGGAGATAGTCAATCAGAATATGCCCTAATGGCCTTTAGGACCTGTTCACATTTACTTAATTTCAGTTCATTTCAATTCAGTTCAGTTCAGCTCTAATCAGTTCAGTTCAGTTCAGTTCAGTTCAATTCGGCTCCTAATTTCTTTTTCTCATAAAATTTTCATTTAAGCTTATCTCAGCTCCAATAAGTTCAGTTCGGTAAATATGAACAGGCCGTTAATCTTACATATATTCCACTTTTATTATATACGAAGTATATAACTAATAAAGTTTTTATTTAGTTTTAACTAATAATAAAAAAATAATAATTTAGCTTTAACTTATAAAGATATATTCCATTTTATTGTAAATTCTAATCTTACATAAATATTTATTTAGTTCCGTCAAAAAAAAATTATTTAGTTAGACTAAGATATTTATTTATTTAGTTATACACAATTAATCTTAAATAAAGATTTAATTACTTAAAGTGTTAGACTAAGAACGGTATCAATGCAAATATATTCCACTAATTTTATTGTGGAGTATGTACAATCAAATATATATTTATTTATGAATTAGTCATATACTCATATATCATATTAGTTGGCTGACTTGTAGCCTAATAATTCTCTAGTAACCTGTGCCTAATATATGATTTAGTCATATATATATATATTTTGATAATTTTTTGACAAGAATATATTTGTGATATTTTGAGTATGATTGTTCAAAAAAATATTTTAGTTATGGAAAAGATTCTTTCCTTATATTAGAATTTATACTAGGTTAGAACCCGTGCGATTCACGGTTTATAAAATCCAAATTTTAATTTTTACATTTTAAAAATTAATCGCTATTATACATAAACATAAATAAGAATTACGTATATTTTTTAATTTTTAATTTTTTTTATTTTTATCAAAATTATGAGCGTAGTAGTATATGTTTAATGTTGTCTAATTCATAGTTCAAAGTAGGAGATCATTTAAGAGTATGGTATTTAAAATTGTTTCAATTTCTTATGATAAATTAATAGATTTTAGTTATAATGTAGAAGCTTCCAATATTTAATTAATTTTCAAAAATGTTAAATATGACAACTTTCCGAAAAAAAAATGGCATCTATCATCATTACATTGAGGCTGGAAATTTTTTATTGAGAAAACGACACGTGGACAATGATGATGTCAGCAACTTCTGTTTTAGTAATAGTGAAATAGATTCTGATTTTATATTTATCTATTAACATGATTGATGTTTCCAAGGAAAAAATGGCACAAAAAATGTTAAAAAAGGAAATAATAATGCAAATCAGTTTTTTTTTTTTTTTTTAATTTTTTTTTTTTTTTTTTTTTTGTGTATTCATCTTCAACCTAAAATCATGTCCATAGCTTCAACATCCAATAATGGCGGATGATTATTCATGAATTCATATGGCTGATCAAATTAAACATAAAATCATACCTATTATAACAATTAATCACGAAATAATAAGATATAATCCGTAAACTTTCAAGAATGTAGATATTGAAATTGATTACAAACTCTGATTTTAAGAAAATTGAAGCATATATGTAATGATTATACGTTAATCTTAATGAAATCTTTTATAATTTGATAATTTTAAGATGTGTTTTGGATGATTAATGAAAGTTGAAAGTTAAATTGGATGGTTTTTTTGTAAAATTCATAATTTGAAAAGAAAAAAAAAATTACCCTCTAAAAGTAAGAAAACAAACAACACTTTGCTCACGGGGCGCTGACTGGTCATGACTTAAATGAGGTGTAAATTAGATTTTATAATTTTTCAAAACTGTAATATTCAAAGGCTAAGATTAAGCAACAATCATAATATGGTTTAGATTTAATCCCTTAGCGTTGTCGCCCATAGTCGTCTGTAGTCGTCTGTAGTCGACGACTACGTTAGAAGCTTCCCTGTCCCATAATACATGACACATTCAAACATTACATACATGTCAATGCATTCGTTTAACTTTATTTTTATATAATTAAATGTTAATAAAAATTATTTTAAAAATTGGATAATGAAACTTTATATTAAAACATACAGTATCTAACAACCTATTTTTTTAATAATATATATATATATATATATATATGTTGACCTCGATTAATTTTGGTGATGACAAGCAAACTCGATTTGATAAAAGTGTAATAAGTGTGCAATTTATTTAGGCATGTTCTTATTAAGAACAAAGTTCCGGGGTTAGAACTAAGAGAAGTCCTTATTCTACATATGGGATACACAACAATTTGAAGTGAAGAAGGCAAATAAGGTTTTATGCTTGGATGTTCTATTTGGCAAGATAGAGTTATCAAAGGTCCAATTGGAATATCATAAAAGCAACGGGCATTACATGAAGACTAAAAAGTATGAGTTATTTTTTTTTGGCTTTATGTAAGTGTTTGATATTTTATGATTGGTTGGAACACAAGGAATACGAGAGTTAATTGGAATTAAAAGTGAAACGATCAATCAGTTTTATAAAATTGGTTATTATTATATTTTTGGTTTTTGTTAAAATTACAAAAAGATATTTCTTTGTTATATTTATTAACAAAATAAATATCTTCTGTAAAAAGATTTTAACTGATTCCTTAAATTACTCTCCAAGGAAAAAATTTATTCTAATCTCATCCCACGTTGTATATTGAACGACTTTCCAGACTTCTCTACATTCCTTGAGTTAGTTCCTAAAGTTTAGGAACACCACCTCAAGTAGTGGAGAATGTGTGGAAGGTGGCTGGGTTGATGAAACAGTATAAAAAAGGAGTTGAGTTTCAGTTTTAAGGTATCCTAACAATCGTACAACATTTGAGTAAAAAAAAATATATATTTGTCAGTGAGAGTATTCCTATGTTCCAACTATTGTAAGATATCTAAACACGTAGAGTTCAAACTACTGAGTTGTAATTTGGGAAAGGGTTGAGTGATCCTTGTAAAGACTTAGAGTTAAGTCTTGAGTGTAGGCTTCGAAGTAGAAGTTAGAGTGAGCATTTGGGGTTGGCTTAGGTTCTATTTAGAACTTAAGTTTTGTCGAGTTCCTTATAGGTTGTAACGGAGTAGTTGCCCTATTTAGTGAATTCGTGTTCGAAAATCCCAAGTGGTCATGGTTTTCTCCTTGTTGGGCACAAGGAGTTTCCACGTAAAAATCTCTTCGCATCTCTTTATTTCGTTCTACGTTTTTAATTTCCACAAAATTTGGGAACACTAGTTCCTACACAATTCACCCCCCCCTCTTGTGTGTTCCATCTAAGTTAACAATATAATATTTTTTTTTTCAAGACCCTTAGGTAGAGAACGGGTCTCCTATTTTTTTTTTATATTTTTTTTTCTAATACACCTAAGAGAACCGGTATAACTAAAATAAAATCTCTTACATCAAACAAATCCGTTAGTTAAATAACGGGTCTTTAATTGGGGGTCATTTTTCCAAGTTTTTTAGTAGTGTGACATCTTGATAAGCTAAGCAAAAAAATTCTATGACACATAAATAAGACTGATAGAAGTAGTAGATTAAAAATAATGAGATGATCATACAAGTACAAGATGTTTTACATTGATGGGCTGCTTGTCAGTAAATGAGTGACGCAAATAAGTTTATTATTTGCGTCGCTTCAATAAATAAGAGCGACGCAAATGATAGAAAGCTAACATACACTTGTTTTTTGCGTCGCTTCTTTAATAACAAGCGACGCAAATAACTTTACAGTATGGTAAAAATACACATTTGCTTCGTTCTTTATAATGAGTGACGCAAATATGGCGACGCAAATGAGCCTTTTTCTACTAGTGAATCCTATTGATTGCATGTTAGTCAGAAAGCGCACATGAATACGATCAGAATAAAGTAGAGGCCTATTATTAGGGCAGGTTCAATCTCTTTTAGGTTGGATTTGTACCATCATCCCTGAACTCTTATTTGGTTCATGACCTTATGGAGTTGACGATCTCTTGGATCGTTAAGGGGTGTAACCTTCACCTCGTGATGGTTTACAATTTCCTTAAAAACTTGTTGGCGACTCTTTTACTCTATCTTCTTCCCTTTTAGACGCCACCGTACTTTAGTGTATGATCATAGTGGGGTTCAAGCTAGTGGGATTAAAGGCTTGAAATTATTCCCTACAACTGTCATGGCGTAGTAACGGGAGGGGTGGTGCTAAAGTAAGGGGGTCTGGCATGGTGGGTTGAGCTTGGCAGGATGGGGAGGAGACGGTAATGGTAGGGGGAAAGTGTGGTGGGTTTTTTTTTTATATTTTTATATTTCTAAATTTTGTATTTTGTTTTTACTTTTTTACCGATCATGGTGCCAAAACGTGCATAAACAATTCGTGACCATTTGGGATCATATTGATAAAATTCGCATTGTTGTTTGGATTATTAAAAGAAAAAACCAAATTTAGGATTATTATTGGTAGATTAGGTAACGTACGTATTATTATAAACAATTTTTCCGACTTAATATGAAAGTTTAATATTAGATATATGAATTTGTGATAGCTAACCAGTGTGTTTCCTCGACAATGTTCTAATTATTGTTTAGCTACTCCCTCTGTCCCATAATACATTACACATTTCAAATATTACATACATGTCAATGCATTCGTTTGACTTTATTTTTATATAAATAAATGTTAATAAAAATTATTTTACAAATTATATAATGAAACTTTATATTTAAATATATAGTATCTAACAACCTAATTTAGGATATTTAATATAAAATATATATTTTATGATAAAATATACAGTACAAAATATATATTTTTATGATAAAATATAGGGTTTTTCTACATTATAACCCTCTAACTTTCTGTTTTCTACAATGTGCCCCACATTTTTTAGAAATCTACATTGTAACCCCAAAATACATTTACCGTGAAACCTAATGCATGAATAGTGAAAAAAGCCCAACTTCTCATGTATTATGGGTCGGAGGGAGTATTAATAAATGAAGTTAGTTAATTTTCTTGAAAATTGACATAATGATAAGATATAAGCAAA
This sequence comes from Chenopodium quinoa, assembly GCF_001683475.1. Lineage (NCBI taxonomy): Eukaryota > Viridiplantae > Streptophyta > Magnoliopsida > Caryophyllales > Amaranthaceae > Chenopodium > Chenopodium quinoa. The sequence goes on along the minus strand of NW_018744050.1, from coordinate 19,187 downwards.
AAATATTACATGATACATAAATAAGACTGATAGAATTAGTAGATTAAAAATAATGAGATGATCATACAAGTACAAGATGTGTTACATTGATGGGCTGCTTACATTTAAGCATATTTATTCAAAGAAACAAAAGTAGATCGAAACATAAAGGATAAAACACAAACATATATATTTGGGGAACAATCTTAGGGTTTTATTAGGGTTTCCTTGTGTTATGAAAGGACCCTTTAATTGATCATTTATATTATACCTTTTTTTGAGCAATTAGATTTAGGACTCCTTATATTATTCTATTGTTCTTTCTCCATTATAGTGAAGAAGCTCTCGAATCCCCCACCCGTGGATGTAGGTTTATTTTGACCGAACCACGTAAATCCTTGTGTTGTTTGTTTATCTTCTTTATTGCTTTTCTCGTTCTTATTTTTCTTTGATTTGTTTCGCATTAATCAAACACAATTACACCTTTTATTTCCTAACAAGTGGTATCAGAGACAAGGTTTTAAGGTCTTAAAGTTTAGGTGTTTATAGATTAGTTTGATTAAATTATGCCAATGAAATTTGATATTGAGAAATTCGATAGGCAAGTGAACTTTGGCCTATGGCAATTGAATATGAAAGACATCTTGGTTCAAAGTGGCTGTTACAAGGCTCTTCAAGGTGTATCCAAAAAGCCTTCGGGCATGATGGTGGATACGTGGGAGGAGATCGATTTGAAGGCTCTTTCAACAATTCAATTATATTTTCTAATGATGTTTTGAGAGAGGTTTCCAAGGAGACGACTTCTGCGGATTTGTGGTTGATCTTGGAGTCACTTTATATGACAAAGATCATGACCAACTGCCTACTATTTAAATAAAGACTTCATGATCTTCATCTAGAAGAAGGTAAACCGCTTAAGTCTTATTTAGATGAATTCTTCTCTATTATTATGGATTTGCAAAACATCGATGCTGAGATCGATGATGAGGATATGGCTATTAGGCTGTTATGTTCTTTACCGCCTACATATAAGCAATTTTGAGATACTTTATTGTATGGTAGAGATGATTTGAGTTTGGAGGATGTTAAGGATGCCTTAACTCAAAGATATTTAATTGACAATAATTTGGTTAATCTAATAATCCTGCTAAAAAAAATGCTTTAGTTTCTCATGGTGGTAATAAGAATTTTGGTAAAGGAAAAGTTTGACACTATTGTCATGTGAAGGGTCATATCAAAGCCGAGTGTTGGAAATTTAAGAAGAAGAATGAGCAGAAGTCCAATGAGGACAAATCCTCAAATATTGCCAATACCGACGATGATGATGACTATGCACTTTAGGGTTACGAGCTTTGGGGTTGCGATTTCTACAATCTCTTCATGACAAGTTCCCCTTTGAGATCTCTTGGTAAAACGATAAACCGTGTGGATTTTTGGTATGGAGTCTATGATAGATTGTTTTTTTTTTCGTTTGTAATAAAGTAGCAATTTGGTTATGCATTAAATTTTGTTCTAGTTATGCTATTTCTTATCTCAATTTTGGTACTTTTGTGATTTACTAAGTACAATTGCAATTTAGAAATTCTTGATGTAATTTTTTATTTTTCTAGAATTGCTGAAGTTTTTTTAGTTTGATTTTTTTGAGATGAAGAAGTGTTTGAAGAGAGTTTGGTCAATTTTTTATCAGCATGCTTGGCTTCGGGACATCATACACTCAATCTAGGCCATGTGATGGTTTTGTGTATGGAAATTTTGTGTTCGGAGACGCACCGGTTCACAAGTTATGGAAGATGTCCGTATAGTGATAGCCTAATGTGAGTACGCTTATGGAGTTTTGTTTAAGGTGGAGGTTTTGTGTTTTATTATGAGCATTACTTCTTGGTTTTTGGTTCAAGGTGGAGTTACCTTGTTTTTTGGTCGATTTCAAGTCAAGGTGGAGATTGTTAAATTGTGACTCGGAATCTAGTAGGGCTGAATTTGAACGCTTATGTATCTCATTTGTGAATGATTTTAAGGTGATTCAAGTTGGAGGTGATAGATTGGTTCAAGAGCTTTCCAACGATAGGTCGTATGCCCAATTCCGATAAGAAACGAGAAAGTTATGACCGTTTTACGAAAACCTGACGAAGTTGGAAATTTGCAACGAGGCTGCGAGCTATATTTCTATGCGAGTGAGCTATAGCTCGGCCCTATGAGGACTTGCGGCAGGCATGAGCTAGCTTCCGAGCTATAGCTCGGTAGTTAGGTTATTCTAGGATAATTGATGGAATATTACCTAAAATTATATCTTTTCTATGACGGCGATTTGAGTATACTTGGGGAATAATCTTAGGGTTTTATTAGGGTTTCCTTGTGTTATAAAAGGACCCTTTAGTTGATCATTTAGATTATACCTTTTTTTTGAGCCATTAGATTTAGGACTCCTTGTATTATTCTCTCGTTCTTTCTCCATTATAGTGAAGAAGCTCTTGAATCCCCCACCTATGGATGTAGGTCTATTTTGACCAAACCACGTAAATCCTTGTGTTGTTTGTTTATCTTCTTTATTGCTTTTCTCGTTCTTAATTTTCATTGGTTTGTTCTGCATTAATCAAACACAATTACACCCTTTATTTCCTAACATAGTTGTTCACAAAAAATCCTAAAATATATTATGGTCTAACCTAATGCATGAATAGTGAAAAAAAGCCCAACTTCTCATGTATTATGGGGGGAGTATTAAAAAATGCTGAAGTTAGTTAATTTTCATGAAAATTGACATAATGATAAGCTAAGAAAAAAAATTCTATGATATATAAATAAAACTGATAGAAGTAGTAGATTAAAAATAATGACATGATCATACAAGTACAAGATGTGTTACATTGATGGGCTGCTTACATTTAAGCAGATTTACTCAAACAAACAAAACTAGAAGCATAGATATATGAATTTGTGATAGTTAACTAGTGTGTATCCTGGGCAATGATCTAATTATTGTTTAGCTACTCCCTCTGTCCCATAATACATGATACATTAAAACATTACATACATTTCAATGCATTCGTTTGACTTTATTTTAAAATAATTAAATGTTAATAAAAATTATTTTTAAAATTATATAATGAAACTTTATATTAAAACATACAGTATCTAACAACCTATTTTAGGATAATTAATATAAAATATATATTTTATGATAAAATATACAACATAAAATATATATTTTTATGATAAAATATAGGGTTTTTCTACATTATAACCCTCTAACTTTTCGCTTTCTACAATGTGCCCCCAATTTTTAGAAATCTACACTGTAACCCCAAAATACATTTACCGTGACACCTAATGCATGAATGGTGAAAAAAAGTTCAACTTCTCATGTATTATGGCTTGGAGGAAGTATTAATCAATGAAGTTAGTTAATTTTCTTGAAATTTGACATCATGATAAGCTAAGCAAAAAAATTCTAAGACACATAAATAAGACTGATAGAAGTAGTAGATTAAAAATAATGAGATGATCATACAAGTACAAGCTGTTTTACATTGATGGGCTGCTTACATTTAAGCAGATTTATTCAAACAAAAAAAAGTAGAAGCATAGATAAACCACAAACATACACGATAAAATAGAAACGATTGATAAGCATCAGCAAGTGAAGTGCAAGACTGCGTGCGAGTGGAAGCGTGAACTTGGCTTATTAAGCAACAAGAATAGGATTAAAAGGAATATCTTGGTTGATGTTGGCAACAACGGTGTCATAGAAAGCAAGTTTGGAACACTTGGGAGCTTGATTTGGGAATAACATGTAGGGGAAGGCTGGACTGTTACCTTGGTCAGAAATAAACATAAACAACTTCAAGTTAAAAAGTCCATAAGAGGCTTCGGCACCGGTTATGGTCATGAGGGGACCAAATGGTGCTGCGTCGAGCCAAGGGAGAAGCTTAACATAGAGTTGGACAGTCACTCCCTTAACTTCGCTCAGTTTGTCATGTGATAAGACCGCCGATATCTGTTCTGAGCACTTGAGTACATTTTGAATAGCACCCAGTTCGTTAACCACGGTACATTTACCACGCAAGTTAATATTTAACCTGATGGAGTTTTGGTTGACAGGATCGCAGCTGAAGCTCACAGCATCACCAGGGAAAATCGAGGGCGGTAACCCATAATACTTCAAGATCCCAGGGATCGTTGAAGCAGGGCAGTGGGCATGGGCGGAGGACAGTGTTAGAGCAAGAGTAATTGCGAGGAGAGCGAGGGAGATAGTGGCTGTTTTTGGAGACATTTTCGTTATTGGAACACTTTGCTTATTATGTTTATGTTTATGTTGGATGTTTTAATTGGTGTTGAACCATGCACTTGATGCTACTCATTTTATAGATGGGAAGATTAAGCTAATAAGCTAAGGCATCCACTCCTTGCTAACTTGCCTCTTGGATAGGTTGTAGTCCCCCACTTTCGCTAGCTAGCGTTGAAAATATAAAACAAGAGAAATTTTGGCACCATTAAGGTCATGTGTATCACGAATTAGTATGGGGTTAAATTATATGAAAAATGGTATATGAAAGCATTTAATGAAATATCCATCAATCAATAAATCATATTTGGCATCATTGAAGAATTGTGTTTCACGAATTCACTACGATTTAAGCTAGATTATGGAAAATTTCCCTTAAATGATTCATGTGACTTCTCTTTACAGTACAAAGGTCGAGTAAACTAGCATAGTTCAGTCCTATATTGGTTTGTCCAATTTTCTTTTTAATTTAATTTGCTCATTCGTTACTAATCTACCCACTTTATTTTATGGATTCTTTGACAATTATCACATACTCCCCCCGTCCTATAATATAGTTCATATGTTCCTATTTAGGATTACTAAAATGTTGTTCTTGTTTCTATTTTTGGATGGTATATAAAGACCATTATAACCTCACATTTTAACTTTATTCATTATATTACCTAATTTACCCTTGAATTTTGCACATGGAGGGTACGTATTTTCATAGTAATTTATCCACTTTTTTCTCATATTTCTTAAATACCGTGAAAAAACACAAATAACAACTGTTACTTTGAAGTGAAGGATAACTCGAGTACAATTGTTGTTGTTTTAGGAATTACCACCTAAAGTATTTTATTTTGGTAAAAAAAAAAAATACTTGTATATTGTTCTATTACTCTGAAGTGAGGGATAACTCGAGTGCTTAGAGTTTCTTTCCCAATTTGAGAAGATCCTGGTATCGAGTCTCATCCCTGTCCTTCTGGCTCTTTAAATAATAAAAAAAAATTCTATTGCTCACTTGCCTAATGGATTGATCCACTTTTTTTTTTTAACACTCCCTCACAACAACGTTCTTTGTTCTCTCTCATATTACAAATAACTAGAGTGTTCTCGTGCAAAATGCACGGATATATAATATATTAGAAAGATTTTAATTATATAATATAAGAAAAAATATATTTCAAATACGGAAAGTTGATTTAGATGTAGTAGCTTAGATCCTGTTATTTTGAACTATTTATGGTCTACTCTAGCTCTACTCTACTAAAATTTGATACATTTTGTTGAGCTCTGCTCTACTCTACATTCACCTGCTGTACTCTTTTGTAATCCAATGTGCTATATTCTGCTCATAAACTCAAAAGAATAAAACCTTACTCTTATATGTGGGTGACCACGCAAATATGTCATTCTATTATGGGGGTTACTTTGTCAAAGTTGTAGAGTTATTCGTTCAGTGTTATAGGATTTACTCGGTTAATGTCATAGGGGTTATTCCATCAGTGCTATAGGAGGGGTTACTTTATTCTTTTGCAAGCAACTATTATATGAGGCTAGTTACGCAAAAAGCGTGTTGTACATATTTTTGTTTTGATGATTAGAGAATTGGAAGTTGTTTGAATTGAAGGGTTAGGGATTTTTGAGTTCTATAGTGAATTGTTGATAAAGGAACTGTATATCCGTGCAGCCGTGCTAATACACGACACACATTATACACGAAAGAAAATAACTCAAAGTGAAATGTTAGTAGTGTTTAAGAAAAAGATTAGTATTATTAGTTATTGCAATCTCTTGAAAAAATATATATAATTTTGTTTTAAAAACAAAAAATAAAGTAGTGGAATGGTAGTTATTGGTTAAAAAAAACCAAAAAAAAAAAAACACTAACTAACTCAAATGCATGAGATTTGAGGATTGGGGATTTGGAGGGTTGTGATGAAAACGACTCTGCAACTATATATTAGATGTTAAGGAAGTTTGTAAATAACTACCTTAGATAGTCAGATTTTGTGAAAAAACTACCTTTTTAAATAAATGTTGTAAGAAACTACTTTTTAAACAATTCAATAGATGCTATAAGAAACTATTTTATAAACAATTAATGTTGTAAAAAGCTATCTTTTGCTGAATTATTACATTGAATGAGATACATTTAAGGAGGTTTTAAAAAATGCATCGTATACCACTAAAAACTGTTAAATGCTCCATGTATCTTTGAGGTGTGTATAAAATTGCACCAAATACCCTTAAACTCATAATAAATGTTAATCAATAACTATGTACTAAAAGACACACTAGCAATGACACGTGTCATCTCCTGGTGTGCCCTTAGTGTATTTTTTAAAAAAAAAATTAATTATAGTATAAAATCTTATGCAAAAATAATTTCATATATAAGTTAACAAAGATAGTTACTTTTAAGAAAAAAAAATTGATATATCTTTTCACACAAACATTTATGACCATAATAGAAAATATTATCAAAATTTGCGACATATTTTAATCTTCTTCAAGGAAATATTCATATTTTTTCTCCAATAAAAAAATTTATTTATTTGTTGATTAGAATTCACATCAAAGTAGTGTGTATATTTATTATTTTTTTTGTAAATAACCAATTAAATTTAAAAGTTCATTAATACAAAATATTATTTTTTAAAAATTACCGTGCGTGGCACGGGATCTAAACTAGTTTAGTTAAATTGAGACTCTCAAGTATCAAATTATATGAAATCATTATAGTTTAATGTTAATTTAATGCTAAATCATTTAAGTATAAGTTAACTTAATTAATAAAGAAAATTCTAACACCCAAAAGTTAAGGATTTAGAATGATCGACGGAGTTTAAGTTTCGATGTAATTTATGCTTTTAGGCGGTTTTAATTCATAAATATAAAGTACTTAAAGTGAGTCAGTGTGTGGGCATGATTTTATTAGTTTGATAAGTTAATGATATGTGCATTTGTTAGAGTATCGGATTAGGGTTTTTTGGTGCATTTATTTAAAAACTTCAGGGGTACATGGTGCATTTGAAAGCTTTCATGGGTACACAGTGTATTTTTTTAAAACCTTAGGGGTACACGGAACAATTCCCTATAAAAAATGTTGTAAGAAAGTATCTTATAAAACCTAAATATTGTAAGTTGCTACCATATGCTTAATTTAACAATGAAAAATAAGGGGAAGTAGGAATTATAAGAATGTTATTGAGAAATTGGGTGGAATAACCGAATATGTAGAAAAAAATGATTAAAAATACATCATATTTATAAGGTTGTTTATCGCAAAATTTGATATGTATATACATAAGGTAGTTGTTCAAGAAAATTCCTTATTCAAACATTCACTCCTTGTCTCCTATAAAATAAAATATGTACCATCAATTTGTGCGGTCTCATTTTTTTTATTCTTCTTGGTTTTCAAGACAACGTTAAATTGGAGAATATTTATGGATCAAGCATGGCCTGTGTGCTTCTACTTTGAATTGATGTTTTATTTATTTAGTATTTTTTATATATCATTGTCAATATGTCGTGTATGTGATCTTGTCTACAACTACAGAAACCTCTTTGTTCTCTCTCTAAAATCCTCTGCGACCAATATCCACCTAAAACCCTAGAAACTCGCCGGAGTTCCAATGCCGCAGTAGAACTTCAGCTAGTCTCCTCCTCCCCTCCTCTTCTTCTATTACTTTCCTTCTCCCCTTCTTCTTTCCCCTTCTCTGAGGCGTCTTCATCCTCAGAAGTCGATCTCCTATCTCCGGCGAGCCTTCTTTTCTCTTATTCTTGTCCTTAATTCTCCCTTTCCCCCTCCTCTATTAAGCGTCTTTAATTTCTCACACTATAAAAGCCAACGCCCTCACCTTCTCATGTTCAGTTCTTTAAGTTTGAAGGTGTTTGTGTGAGCATATACTTGTTAAACAAGTTTCAAGGGGAGTAATTCTAAATGCCGGACTCCGTCACCTTCCCCACCTTAGCATGCGTGGAAAGATATTGTTTAAAGGGTCCCTCCGCCAGTGAAACAAGGCCTAAGACCTAGGTCTAACGCCGCCGTTATAGTCCATCAGTAATTCTGACCATCACGGAAACGATAAAGTTAGGGTTAGGATTTCGTGGGTCCTTGCACTGGAGGGCTAGGCCTAACACCGTTGTTAAGAGAAGCTCGTGACGGAATGATGAAGTAAGGGCTAGGGTTTTGAGATTCCTTATATTCATGGGTTCGTGTTTGTGTTCGTGGTTTTAGGTTTTCGGTTTAGACGGTGCTCTCCTCTAGTTTGTTATCTTTCCTAAGTATTTTTTAGTTGGTAATTATCAGAGTTTACTTGTCTTAGTTTGTTTTATGGTATTTTTTAGCTCCCTTTGGTTGTTTATGGGATATTAAGTTGTTTTGGCTATAGTATTTTGGATGGTTGTGTGTAGAGGGAGTTAGGATCCTTTGGCCGGAGTTAGTTTACTTTTATTTATAATGTTAAAAGTTGTTGTAAAGGCTTAAGTGTCAAAAGCCATGATTTAAGTTTTAGTTCATGTTCTGTATTTTATAAACTAGTTATTTTCCTAAGCAATCGCTCGGATATTCAAAAGAAGTAATTTTTTCGCGCTGCGCAGCACTAGGAAACGCCCCTAGTCAGCCTAACTCTAATGCCTACGAGGTTAGAATACCCTCGTGAATTTTACGCGAAAGCAAATACTTAAACAATATAACCAGACACCCAATATTAAACCGAAAGGCAAAATATATATTTTATTGATGATCAGACAAAGATACAAGTGTTTGAGTGAATAAAAATACGATCCAATCAGAATAAAGGATTGAATGAATCAACGTATGCCTTGGACAACCCCCAAGGTCCTCTATTTATAGACAAATGGGAGGACAACCCCCTCCCTTGGGCGAAACAGACACGAGCGTGCATGCATGCCAAGTGGCATTCATGCAACGCCTATCTTTGGCTAAACTAATGAATAGATAAAACGATCCACATAAGCCAAACCGTCCTTATCCATAGCATAGCCACGTAGTGCCTCCTCGAAGTATCACACTTGTTCGCACCAAAAGAAACCGTTCACTCACACTTGTTAACCGTCAGCCATGCCACCATAGGCATCTCACCAACCGACGCATCCCTTAGTGACCAACATTTGACCCATCAAGGATAACTACCTTGGCGTGTGCCCAACACACGCATCAACGAATAAGCACCAAGTAGTCTGACCACACAAACATTACTTGTGCATGCTCAACTAACATACCATTTCGCCAAGCATTGCGTCGCTCCCCAAACAACGCATCGCTTCGCCAATCGACGTGGTACTTCGCAAGCATCACGTCGCTTGGCAAGCATCGTGTCTCTTTGCTCGTTGTCAGTGCTTCGCCCAAGCATCGCAACACTTCCCAAGCGTCGTGTCGCTTCGCACCACAACCGAACCCAAACGACACTTCGCACAAGCACGCACCATACCGCAATGTCCAATGGACAACAGTCAACCATATGACCTAGTAGAAGTACCATAACATGTACCATTAAGATAGTGTCGTTTCACACACAAACCGTAGCTTTAAGCCAAGTATCAAAGCACCTATGCGTGCTACGACACCATAGCCTACGCACCGCATGGCCCCAACCTAAGTCACGCATCCAATCGTACTAAGTATCAAGCCAAAAATCGTGCCAAGGTCTACCATGCCCCATACCATGCTAGCACCATACCCCTTTGCCCAAGCCAAGGAGATACCTATGGCTGCACCCAACCATAGGAGGCATTCACCCCGTAAAGAGCTTTATTTTGTTCTAGGCTTCAAATACTAGTGAACACTGGAATGACAGTAACACAATAATGGGACCTTTGCCCATCCATTGGAACCAAAGATAGCCCATAGGTACTTAGTTAAATAACATATCATATATATAATGCTACAAACTTACAAACGACACAATTAACTACACCATAGAGTTAACAATACTATTTTCAAGTATTTACAAGCGCACCCGCGCATCATACCCATGCACGATTATTAAGGGTCTTACAAACCTCCCCCACTTAAAATCTTTGACAACCTCGTCAAACGTACACAACAATAAAAGCATACTAAATTAATCCAACATAAAATAGTAATACTAACCAAATGTACAACACCAAGTGATGCACACTTAACCCTACAACAAAATACTTAAACAATATTGCTACAAGTTAGTATTTGTTTAATTATTAGGTATACATTTAATATTTCATTTTTCCCTCGAAAAAGATATATACATATATATATTTTTTAAATAAAGGTATTATTGTTTTGTTATTTAAGTGTTTTTTTTTGTTTTTTTTTTTGTATATAGTATATCAATGAAAAATTATGGCTACAAAATATTATTATGGACACAACACATGTACTTCTGTAATAATCTTGGTGATTACTTTAGTATTTTGACTCTTTGACTATGATATTATAAATACATTTGATGTCGTAAAAAAGTATTAAAAAAAATAAATTAATATGATGTGCTCTAATTTTTCAAAGCTTTTATAGAAAAATTTGTTAGAAAGGTATTTATATGTTCACTTTTTTGCGACGAAGGACCTTTTATGTTCAAAGTTGTGAAAAAGGTCCTTATAAATCACTTTTGGTATGAGGAGGGACTTTAATAATGTTGGAATATGACCATTAACTTTACTTTTCCGACGTATATAGACAACAAAAATTACTATTGGCTAAGAGAGTACTAAGTGTCATCGCTTTTCCACGATATTTTTTAAAAAAACCTTACCTAAGGAAATTAATTTATATGTACATAGAAATCATAAGTTACTAATTCCCTTCTCACATATAAACCACCACTACCAGCCTTAGCCACCTCAGTTCATTCCCTTCCCACTATCGACCTAGTCAAGGCGTCCACTGCCACCCCATCGCGCCTAGACCCTTGCTCCTCGCCTATGCAGGTCGCCGCCCCTTCCCCTACCCCGTGTCATATCCTCTAAACCACCACACCCCCTTCCCTCAAAATTCCTAAACCAACCTTCCCCCGATGCAAAACCCCCCAACCGCCCCTCCCTACCCCAAAACCCTAGTGACTAGGGGTTTTGAGTGTCGAGGGTCGGGCGATCGAGGGCTTAATCGATGGGGGGAAGGGCCTTTTAGGGATATCGGGGGGAGGAAGGGGGTTACGGGATAGGGTATGTGGTGTGGAGTTTAAGGGGGCGAGAAAAGGGGGTAACGGGAGGGGTGGTGCTAGAGTAAGGGGGTCTGGCATGGTGGGTTGAACTTGGTAGGATGGGGAGGGGACGGTAATGGTAGGGGAAAAGTGTGGTGGTTTTTTTTTTATATTTCTAAATTTTGTATTTTATTTTTACTTTTTTACCAATCATGGTGCCAAAACGTGCATATAACTTGTTATAATAAGTTGGATGACCATTTGGGATCATATTGATAAAATTCGCATTGTAGTTTGGATTATTAAAAGAAAAACCAAATTTAGGATTATTATTGGTAGATTATTATAAAACAATTTTTCCGACTTAATATGAAAGTTTAATATTAGATATATGAATTTGTGATAGCTAACCAGTGTGTTTCCTCGGCAATGTTCTAATTATTGTTTAGCTATTCCCTCTGTCCCATAATACATTACACATTTCAAATATTACATACATGTCAATGCATTCTTTTGACTTTATTTTTATATAAATAAATGTTAATAAAAATTATTTTACAAATTATATAATGAAACTTTATATTAAAACATACAGTATCTAACAACCTATTTTAGGATATTTAATATAAAATATATATTTAATGATATAATATACAGTACAAAATATATATTTTTATGATAAAATATAGGGTTTTTCTACATTATAACGCTCTAACTTTCCGTTTTCCACAATGTGCCCCCCATTTTTTAGAAATCTACATTGTAACCCCAAAATACATTTACCGTGAAACCTAATGCATGAATAGTGAAAAAAGCCCAACTTCTCATGTATTATGGGTCGGAGGGAGTATTAATAAATGAAGTTAGTTAATTTTCTTGAAAATTGACATAATGATAAGATATAAGCAAAAAATATTATATGATACATAAATAAGACTGATAGAATTAGTAGATTAAAAATAATGAGATGATCATACAAGTACAAGATGTGTTACATTGATGGGCTGCTTACATTTAAGCAGATTTATTCAAAGAAACAAAAGTAGATCGAAACATAAAGGATAAAACACAAACATATATATTTGGGGAACAATCTTAGGGTTTTATTAGGGTTTCCTTGTGTTATAAAAGGACCCTTTAATTGATCATTTAGATTATACCTTTTTTTGAGCAATTAGATTTAGGACTCCTTGTATTATTCTATCGTTCTTTCTCCATTATAGTGAAGAAGCTCTTGAATCCCCCACCCGTGGATGTAGGTTTATTTTGAACGAACCACGTAAATCCTTGTGTTGTTTGTTTATCTTCTTTATTGCTTTTCTCGTTCTTATTTTTCTTTGATTTGTTCCGCATTAATCAAACACAATTACACCCTTTATTTCCTAACAAGTGGTATCATAGACAAGGTTTTAAGTTCTTAAGGTTTAGGTGTTTATAGATTAGTTTGATTAAGTTATGCCAATGAAATTTGATATTGAGAAATTCGATAGGCAAGTGAACTTTGGCCTATGGCAATTGAAGATGAAAGACATCTTGGTTCAAAGTGGCTGTCACAAGGCTCTTGAAGGTGTATCCAAAAAGCCTTCGGGCATGATGGTGGATACGTGGGAGGAGATCGATTTGAAGGCTCTTTCAGCAGTTCAATTATGTCTCTCTAATGATGTTTTGAGAGAGGTTTCCAAGGAGACGACTTCTGCCGGTTTGTGGTTGAACTTGGAGTCACTTTATATGACAAAGATCATGAACAACCGCCTACTATTCAAATATAGACTTCATGATCTTCGTCTAGAAGACGGTAAACCGCTTAAGTCTTATTTAGATGAATTCTTCTCTATTATTATGGATTTGAAAAACATCGATGCTGAGATCGATGATGAGGATATGGATATTAGGTTGTTATGTTCTTTACCGCCTACATATAAGCAATTTCGAGATACTTTATTGTATGGTAGAGATGATTTGAGTTTGGAGGATGTTAAGGATGCCTTAACTCAAAGATATTTAATTGACAATAATTTGGTTAATCTAATAATCCTGCTAAAAAAAATGCTTTAGTTTCTCATGGTGGTAATAAGAATTTTGGTAAAGGAAAAGTTTGACACTATTGTCATGTTAAGGGTCACATCAAAGCCGAGTGTTGGAAATTTAAGAAGAAGAATGAGCAGAAGTCCAATGAGGACAAATCCTCAAATATTGCCAATACCGACGATGATGATGATTATGCACTTTAGGGTTACGAGCTTTGGGGTTGCGGTTTCTACAATCTCTTCATCACAAGTTCCCCTTTGAGATCTCTTGGTAAAACGATGAACCGTGTGGATTTTTGGTATGTAGTCTATGATAGATTGTTTTTTTTTTCGTTTGTAATAAAGTAGCAATCTTGGTTATGCATTAGATTTTGTTCTAATTATGCTATTTCTTATCTCAATTTTGGTACTTTTGTGATTTACTAAGTACAATTGCAATTTAGAAATTCTTGATGTAATTTTTTATTTTTCTAGAATTGCTGAAGTTTTTTTAGTTTGATTTTTTTTAGATGAAGAAGTGTTTGAAGAGAGTTTGGTCAATTTTTGATAAGCATGCTTGGCGTTGGGACATCATACACTCAATCTAGGCCATGTGATGGTTTTGTGAATGGAAATTTTGTGTTCGGAGACGCACCGGTTCACAAGTTATGGAAGATGTCCGTTTACTGATAGCCTAATGTGAGTAGGCTTTTGGAGTTTTGTTTAAGGTGGAGGTTTTGTGTTTTATTATGAGCATTACTTCTTGGTTTTTGGTTCAAGGTAGAGTTACCTTGTTTTTTGGTCGATTTTAAGTCAAGGTGGAGATTGTTAAATTGTGACTCGAAATCTAGTAGGGCTGAATTTGAATGCTTATATATCTCATTTGCAAATGATTTTGAGGTGATTCAAGTTGGAGGTGATAGCTTGGTTCAAGAGCTTTCCAACGATAGGTCGTATGCCCAATTGCGATAAGAAACGAGAAAGTTATGACTGTTTTACGAAAACCTAACGAAGTTGGAAATTTGCAACGAGGCTGCGAGCTATAGCTCTATGCGAGTGAGCTATAGCACGACCCTATGAGGACTTGCGGCAAGCATGAACTAGCTTCCGAGCTATAGCTCGGTAGTTAGGTTATTCTAGGATAATTGATGGAATATTTCCTAAAATTATATCTTTTCTATGACGGCAATTTGAGTATACTTGGGGAATAATCTTAGGGTTTTATTAGGGTTTCCTTGTGTTATAAAAGGACCCTTTAGTTCATCATTTAGATTATACCTTTTTTGAGCCATTAGATTTAGGACTCCTTGTATTATTCTCTCGTTCTTTCTCCATTATAGTGAAGAAGCTCTCGAATCCCCCACCCATGGATGTAGGTCTATTTTGACCAAACCACGTAAATCCTTGTGTTGTTTGTTTATCTTTTTTATTGCTTTTCTCGTTCTTAATTTTCATTGGTTTGTTCCGCATTAATCAAACACAATTACACCCTTTATTTCCTAACATCTGTTCACAAAAAAACCTAAAATATATTATGGTCTAACCTAATGCATGAATAGTGAAAAAAAGCCCAACTTCTCATGTATTATGGGGGGAGTATTAAAAAATGCTGAAGTTAGTTAATTTTCTTGAAAAATTGACATAATGATAAGCTAAGCAAAAAAATTCTATGATACATAAATAAAACTGATAGAAGTAGTAGATTAAAAATAATGACATGATCATACAAGTACAATATGTTTTACATTGATGGGCTGCTTACATTTAAGCAGGTTTATTCAAACAAACAAAACTAGAAGCATAAATATATGAATTTGTGATAGTTAACTAGTGTGTATCCTGGGCAATGATCTAATTATTGTTTAGCTACTCCCTCTGTCCCATAATACATGACACATTAAAACATTACATACATGTCAATGCATTCGTTTGACTTTATTTTAAAATAATTAAATGTTAATAAAAATTATTTTTAAAATTATATAATGAAACTTTATATTAAAACATACAATATCTAACAATCTATTTTAGGATAATTAATATAAAGTAATATTTTATGATAAAATATACAGTATAAAATATATTTTTTTATGATAAAATATAGGGTTTTTCTACATTATAACCTTCTAACTTAGAAATCTACAGTGTAACCCCAAAATACATTTACCGTGACACCTAATGCATGGATGGTGAAAAAAATTCCAACTTCTCATGTATTATGGTTTGGAGGAAGTATTAATCAATGAAGTTAGTTAATTTTCATGAAACTTGACATCATGATAACTACTTGATAAGCTAAGCAAAAAAAATTCTATGACACATAAATAAGACTGATACAAGTAGTAGATTAAAAATAATGGGATGATCATACAAGTACAAGCTGTTTTACATTGATGGGCTGCTTACATTTAAGCAGATTTATTCAAACAAAAAAAAGTAGAAGCATAGATAAACCACAAACATACACGATAAAATAGAAACGATTGATAAGCATCAGCAAGTGAAGTGCAAGACTGCGTGCGAGTGGAAGCGTGAACTTGGCTTATTAAGCAACAAGAATAGGATTAAAAGGAATATCTTGGTTGATGTTGGCAACAACGGTGTCATAGAAAGCAAGTTTGGAACACTTGGAAGCTTGATTTGGGAATAACATGTAGGGGAAGGCTGGACTGTTACCTTGGTCAGAAATAAACATAAACAACTTCAAGTTAAAAAGTCCATAAGAGGCTTCGGCACCGGTTATGGTCATGAGGGGACCAAATGGTGCTGCGTCGAGCCAAGGGAGAAGCTTAACATAGAGTTGGACAGTCACTCCCTTAACTTCGCTCAGTTTGTCATGTGATAAGACCGCCGATATCTGTTCTGAGCACTTGAGTACATTTTGAATAGCACCCAGTTCGTTAACCACGGTACATTTACCACGCAAGTTAATATTTAACCTGATGGAGTTTTGGTTGACAGGATCGCAGCTGAAGCTCACAGCATCACCAGGGAAAATCGAGGGCGGTAACCCATAATACTTCAAGATCCCAGGGATCGTTGAAGCAGGGCAGTGGGCATGGCGGAGGACAGTGTTAGAGCAAGAGTAATTGCGAGGAGAGCGAGGGAGATAGTGGCTGTTTTTGGAGACATTTTCGTTATTGGAACACTTTGCTTATTATGTTTATGTTTATGTTGGATGTTTTAATTGGTGTTGAACCATGCACTTGATGCTACTCATTTTATAGATGGGAAGATTAAGCTAATAAGCTAAGGCATCCACTCCTTGCTAACTTGCCTCTTGGATAGGTTGTAGTCCCCCACTTTCGCTAGCTAGCGTTGAAAATATAAAACAAGAGAAATTTTGGCACCATTAAGGTCATGTGTATCACGAATTAGTATGGGGTTAAATTATATGAAAAATGGTATATGAAAGCATTTAATGAAATATCCATCAATCAATAAATCATATTTGGCATCATTGAAGAATTGTGTTTCACGAATTCACAACGGTCTAAGCTAGCTAGGGTATGGATTATGGAAAATTATTAATCGATATTAACCATTCCATTAAATGATTCATGTGACTTCTCGTTACAGTACGAAGCTCGCGTAAACTAGCATAGTTCAGTTCAGCCATATTTTTCTTTTTAATTTGTTCATTCGTTACTAATCTACCCACTTTACTTTAGGGTATGTTCACATTTAATGAAATGAGCTGAAGTGAAATGAAATAAATATTTTATGAGAGGGGAATTAGGAGTTGACTTGAAATGAACTGACTGGAACTGAACTGAATTGAATTAATTAAAGCTAAAAATGAACTGAATTAAATGTGAATAGACCTTTTTTTTTGTATTCTTTGACAATTATCACCTACTCCGGCCGTCCCATAATATTGTTCTTATTTTTCTACTTTGGAGTATCAAAATGTTGTTCCTGTTTCTATTTTTGGATAGTATGTAAATACTATTATACTCTCACTTTTCTAACTTTATTCATTGTACTTCCTAATTTACCCTTGAATTTTGCACATGCTTTGTACTTTTTCTACTTTCCCTCTTTAACTTTTGTCCATGATTGTACCTTTTACTTTTAATCAATGTAATTTATCCACTTTTCCTCCTATTTTTTAAATACTGTGAAGAAACACAAAAAGGAACTATATTACGGGACGGAGGGAGTAAAATTGTTGTTGTTTTACGAATTACCACCTAAAGTATTATATTTTGTCAAAAAATACGTGTGTATTATTCTGTTATTCTGAAGTGAGGGATAGCTCAAGTGCTTAGAGCTTCCTACTCGATTTTAGGAGATCCTGGTATCGATTATCATCCCTTCATGTGGCTCTTTAAAC
Organism: Chenopodium quinoa; assembly: GCF_001683475.1. Taxonomy (NCBI): domain Eukaryota; kingdom Viridiplantae; phylum Streptophyta; class Magnoliopsida; order Caryophyllales; family Amaranthaceae; genus Chenopodium; species Chenopodium quinoa. The sequence goes on along the minus strand of NW_018744050.1, from coordinate 1,448 downwards.
ACTAAAAAAATATAAAAAAAAATATTATATTGCTCACTTGCCTATTAGATTGATCCACTATTTTCTTACACTCCCTCACAACAACGTTCTTTATTCTCTCTCCATATTACAAATAATTTTAAAGAATTTTTGTGAATAACTACCTTAAAGTCGGTTTTTGTGAAAAACTACCTGATTAAAAAATATTGTAGGAAACTACCTTTTAAACAATTCAATAGATGTTATAAGAAACTACTTTATAATACAATTAATTTTGTAAGAATCTACCTTTCAAACAATTAATGTTGTAAGAAACTACCTTTTGCTGAATTATTGCATTAAATAAGAGAAGTTCATGTACCCCCGAGGTTATAGAAAATGCACCATATACCCCTGAAAACTTTTAAATGCACTTTGTACCCTTAAGGTTTGTATAAAATTGCACAAATACCCTTGACCTCATAGTAAATGTTAATGTTCACTACTAAAATTCAGCCAAATTGCGACCGCCTCAAACGGTCGCAGAAAATAGCAAAAAACGGTCACAAAATATAATTGCGGCCGTCAACGGTCGTAACATGGCGGTCGTTATTCTCTTGGTCGCAAAAAAAAAATTACGACTGTTTGACGGTCGTAGATTTTTGTGTGACCGTTTTTACTATTTTCAACGATTGTGAAGAAAACGGTCACAAATATTAATAATTGCGACCGATTTATGAAACGGTCTCAAATCTTGAAATTAGCGACCACCATAAAACGGTCGCTAAAAGTTTTGAAAAAAACAAAAAAAAAAAAAAAAGGAAAACAGACCCAGATCCACCCGAAACTAGATCCCACCTACCCAAGCCACCACCACTGCCCACCCTAAACAACCATTATCCGCCGCCCTCTACCCACCACCACCTTCGCCCACCTTCAACCATCAATACCCACCACCACCCTAAAGGAGTTGTGTCTTCGATAAGTGCAATTACTAGATATATCAAGGATCACTATTATGGAGATAATAAGTTCATTCTATAGGGTCGTCAATGTTTGGTGCTAGATATGACAATTGATCTTTGGGCTAGCTTAATGGCCCAAAGCCTTATAGATTGAATCCTACAAGGTCACACATAAGAGTATTGGGTTAAACAAGTTAGAGGCCCATTATTGGCCCTCATAAGTTCATGACATACCATGTTGATAATTGGGCATGGATAGTTAGAAGATTCTAATGGGTTTTGGACTTGACATGGTTTTATTTCTAGATATGATCTATAAATATAAACCATGCCTAGGGTTGCATGACAGAACAATTGACATACAGTGAATTGTCACACAAGCAACCAGTTTTCCCAAAAACCCTAACTCTCTCTATCTCTACTCGGCCCTCTCTCTCCTCCCTTTCCGTACGGCCCTCCTCCCTGGGTGCGCGGTGTGGTGGCGCGTGGGTGGTTTGTGGTGTGTTCGTGGCTCAAATCTCCGTT